>NW_026000051.1:13043353-13094633 GCF_001458135.2 Marmota marmota marmota
CTATCTTCTTCTTCTTCTTCTCCTCCTCCTCCTCCTCCTCCTCCTCCTCCTCCTCCTCCTCCTCCTCCTCCTCCTCCTCCTCCTCCTTCTTCTTCTTCTTCTTCTTTTTAATGTGATATTAGGTATTGAACCTTGGAGCACTCTACCACTTACTGTATCTCCAGACCTTTTAATTTTTAATTTTGAAACAGGTTCTCACTAAGATGCCCAGGCTGGTCTGGAACATGAAATCCTCCTCCCTCAGCCTCCCAAGTCACTGGAATTATAGGCATGCACCACTACGCCTAGCTGTCTCTCACTAAATCCTAAATCACTCAACATTATCTTGTTCATATCGCAGCATAATGTAACCACATGTTGGCATGTCCATCTCTCTACCTCAGTCATCAACTTCAGAGCTATTTATTGTTTTCATCTTTAGCTGGAACAGAGCCATGGTAATCAGCCAATAAATGTTTATCAAATTATGGGATATTATATTCTATTTCCTAAAAGCAAATTGAGACATGCTAGGAGTGTAAGTATAGCTCCAGAGTAGTTCAAATCATGCTTCTGCAACCTCTGGATCTATAACAATCCAGAGCTAAATTCTTAGCCACTCCATGCCTTGCCTTGGTTTCCCATATGTATGATGGAGTAAATGAGCTACCTCCAATTAAACACTTTATAAAGTGCTGGGCATGCAGGAAACTTTCCACAGGTATAGCTATGACTGACAGTTGCCTGCCTGATGGCCCAAAATACTTTGCACATGCTTCTATAGATGTACCCCTCACAGTGCTTTTCCATTTGCTTGACATGAACTTGACCCTCCTAAGCTTGGAGGTCATGCTATATTTAGGTTCTTGCTGTGTTTCCTCCAGGGCCAGGCAGATAGTTCAGTCAAGTTTTTTAAATTAGTAACCACAGTGTTCTGAATTATGTCTATTCTGCCATCCGGGCTAGAGGGTCAAGAAGGTTACCAGAAAGAGACTCACAATTACCTTTTTAGTGTCTGTGCATATCAGAATGACATTCTGGGGCTTCCCCATGCCTTGTTCAACATTTGCTCAGTGGCAACTTATTGACACTAATCACATGTTAGGATGGTACAGGCCCCCAGTGCCAAGCACCGTGCTGTAGGGCAGCCTGTTTAATGGAAACGTATGACAGCTGCCCAGTGTACTGGGGACACACTGGTGAATCCAGGTGACCACATTCCTCATGGAGCTTTCAGAGGAAGGAACCCACCTGGGTACTAGTGTAGCATTTTCCACCTCCAGGTGAGGGAGTCTCAAGTGTTCCTTACTGAGGGCGAAACAGCCAGTCTAGAAAAGGGAGTAACTATGACCAGGCACGATAGAGCACACCTGTGATCCCAGTTACTTGGGAGGCTGAGGCAGAAGGATCACAAGTTCAAAGCCAGCCTCAGCAACTTAGTGAGACCCTGTCTCAAAATTTAAAAAATAAATGAATAAAATGAAAAGGACTTGGGATGTGGCTCAGTGATTAAGAGCCCCTGGGTTCAATCCCTGGTAACAAAAAGAAAAAAAGAAAAGAAAAAAGAAAAAGAAAGACAAAGAAAAGGTAGTAACTCTGAAGGGAACTTTTCCCAACAGGGTTGTAGTATCCCTACCCCAGGGCAAAAGTTATTTGTTGTTGTTGTTGTTGTTGTTTCAATTAGTGAGATCTGATATTTCAGGCTAGGATTTAAAAGCCCTGCCTTTTTTTTTAAAAAAAAGTATGTATTTATTTAGGTATATATGACAGCAGAATGCATTTTGATTCATTGTACACAACTGCAGCACAACTTCTCATTTCTCTGGTTGCACACCATGTAGAATCGCACCACATGTGCAGTCATACATGTACCTAGGGTAATGATGTCCATCTCATTCCACCATCTTTCCTACCCCTATGCCCCCTCCCCACCTCTCCCTCCCTTTTGCCCAATCAAAGTTCCTCCATTTTTCCTATTAACCGCCCCCACCCCCCATCATGGATCAGCATCCACTTATCAGAAAGGACATTCGGCCTTTGGATTTGGGGGATTGAAGAGGCCCGCCTTTGCCATCAGGCACATATAGGTTCTACTCTTTCATTCAGACCACAGTGCTAAACACTTAACAAGAAGCTCAAAACGCAAAGTAGGTTTGAGCACAACAGCTCCAGACTCCTCCTTGTTTCCCCTTCCCTCCGTCTCCCCGTTTTTTCCATTATTAATGTCAGCAGTAACAGTATTAATATCTCTGCTCTCCTGCTTCTGCCTTCACCATCACTGCTACCCTGGAGTCCCTTTTATACAGAGCCAGCATTGCCACGCAGGAACAGGCAGATCTGCCTGACGTCCAGGCCATACCTCTCGCCGCCCCTGTGACAGGAGGCAGCACAGGAAGCTAGCTGAGAGAGGCAGGGGGCGGCCGGAGACTGTGATATCAATGTCCCCTTCATATAGAAAAACCTGCAACATTTGATTTTCTAGTGTTTTTATTTGTTTGTTTGTTTGTTTGGGGTTTTTTGTTTGTTTTGGTACCAGAGATTGAACCCAGGGGTGCTTAGCCACTGAGCCATATCCCCAGCCCTTTTTTAAAAAATTTGAGACAGATTCTCACTAAGTTGCTTAGGGCCTTGCCAAGTTGCTGAGGCTGGCTTTGAAATTGCGATCCTTCTGCCTTGGCCTCCCACGCCACTGGGATTACAGGCGCGCCCCACTGCACCCGGCTTGTTTTTCTGGTGTTTCTCATTATCTCTGCAAATCACGTGGCATCTCTAGGAGAGTGGGAGGCAGTGGTCTCTTCTTTTTGAACCTTCAGCCCCCCGTCTGGAGTAGCACTGTGTGTTCAAGGAGTAATCTCTGCTTGCTGATTCAGTGGAGGCAAAGGTCCAGGTGTTCTGCTCAACTGGGCTGTTTACTCTGGGGAGCAAACTGCCATGTCACAAGATCTTTGACATTTTGGCCTAAAAATAGGGAAGGAGAATTTCATAACCTTTTTCTGCAACTGACAATGATTTTACAGCCAATAAGGCACTTGCTTTAAAAACTGTGCTTCAATCCTGATGTTGTAACACTCTGGGATGTGTGCCTATTTCTTGAAAGGGTGGAGTTACCCCAATTCCCGGAAAGTGTTTAAAGCAAAACAAATAGCAAGTGATAGGATTTCAAAGCTGAGTTATAACTTACTAGGGAAGTTATCCCTGGGGACACACAGCAAGTTAGCATCAACAACAGGATAAGAATTTGGGCCTCTTCAATTCCAGGCCTCAAAAAGTAGGAGACTGAGTAATAAGAAATTACCGGGCTTTCATTCAGGTTGCATCTTCTCTACCTCATGACATCAAAAAATTACTAGTTTTGTTGAGTATGATGGCACATGCTTGCAATCTCAGTGACTTGGGAGGCTAAGGCAGGAGGATCATAAATTCAAGGCTAGCCTGAGCAATTTAATGAGGCCCTGTCTTAAAATGAAATAGAAAAGGTCTGTGGATGCGGTTTGGTGGTTTAGTGCTCCTTTGTTCAGTCTCTGGAACCATTAAAAAAAAATAGTGTTTTTGAGTTATTTCTTAGTGCTTTGCACTGTGTTGATCACTTTGTTTGTGTAAATATTCACATAATACAGTACCCTTAACAGATAGATAAGCAAATTCAGACGAAGTTGTGATAAATGCCTTTTCTGGCATCAGTTAATGCCAGGTAACTACTGGCATCTACACAATTAACTATACTGTCCCTTTCCTCCACTGTTACGGACAGGCTCTTAGACTTGCTCTTTCCCAGATTTCTCATATTCGTTCTTGCTATTCTCAGGCCTAAGGCTATGCTACCCTTTCCTCATCCTCTATCATGGTCCAGCTGCAAAGCTGCCCTTTTAAAAATTCCTAGCTCAACACTGTCTCCTCTGCAAAGCCTTCTCTGTTTGCTCCCCGCCACACACCTGGGTGAAAGGCGTGCGTGCCTGAGTGCACACGTGCTCTGTCGCTTCTCCCTGCCAGCATAAATCTGAACTTCACAACAACTTCAAGGGCATGTTTTGTCATTTGTCTCTGTCACTTCATGCACCTTGCAGTGTGCTAGCAACAGAGTGGCTTTTCCCTAAATGGTAGGAGGCAGGATGAACCAAATGAAGACAACTTTCTAGGAGAAAAAAAAAAGAAAAAAGAAAGTGAGAATTTTATTGAACTGAACTGCCAACAAATCTAAGAGGAAGATGTTATTATCCCCATTTTACAGCTGAGCCAAACGAGACACAGACTGCGATACCTAGGATCAGACCGCAGATCTGTCTGATTCTGAGAGCTGACGTTTGCCCCAGTACTTTAGAAGGGAGGAAGTCACATTCGTTGACAGTTGCAGAAGCCATTAATGGGGTTCACCGATAAGAAGGGAAGGCAAAGCTCAGAGAGAGTGAACACCCAAAAGTAAGGAAGTAGGAATGCTGACAGTTCAAAGCAGAGAGAGACACAAAAGTTACGAGTGAAGAACCAACTCTGTGCCCAATGAAGAAAGGGCAGAGAAAAAAAAGGCGGTGGCAACACGCAGACAAGTTAGGATAGTGACAGAACGGAGCTTCAGTGATTTGGAAGAGCTTTCTTCAGAACTGCGTGGGAGCCAGAGCAGAGGAAAGAGCTGAGACAGAGAGTTCAGTCCGCGGAGAAGGAAGAGTGATTTAGAGGCAGGTGCCACAGCTCAGGAAGGGAGCGGCTTGACCCTGCTGTTAGGGAAGGGAAGGGCCTATGACTTCTGGCAGCCTGGCCCTCCAGTGCACCCTCGGTGGCTGTTTACAGTGGCATATGGATGAGGGATGATAGCAGCCCCTTAGTGATATAAGGGACAATCATGGATGGCATTTAAAGAAAGAAAGCAGGAAGGAAGGAGGAGCCAGAGGTCTCCGCTATTACCAATCTCCAATTGTGAAATTTATGCAGAGTTTACTCTCAACTGACAAGAATTCACAGATGGTGAGAGGCACGAGGGGTCGGATGGCGCCTGCATAGCTAGCAGTGGAGGAACCTGCAAGTTATCGCTTTAAATGTCAAGCGTGGGGAAGAAGAAGGATAATTGCGAGCATTAGTCCAAAAAGTGCTTGGATTTAGACAAGCTGCATTTTTCTCTTTAAGATCATTCAAAGTGGCCAAGTATATTAAATTGCTAAACTATAGGAGAATCTTTTAAAAATGACATGTAGACTCATTTAAAAGCTTTTTAAATACATATGCAAGATGGAAGGAATCCTTGTGATTACACACTTGGGCAATAGAGGGCCCCTTTCCTGGGGTGGGGTGTGTGTGTGTGTGTGTGTGTTTCAATCCAGTCAGTTAAAAACATGTTTCATTTATGTAGCACCCCCTAAATTTCTTGAATCCTACATCCCATTGGACTCTCAAGGCTGTCAGAGAAGTGGCTCATAAATGCTCTCACCCCATAGACAAAGAAATAGACCATGGGACAAGGAGATCCAGGGACTTGCCTTGTTAAACACCTTCAGTGGTGGAGGCAATCTACTCTCCAGTAGACTGGAACCTTGCTTCTGTGGTCTTGCCCCAGCCAATTCCCCAACTTCTCCACTGAATTGTTAGATAGATCCCTTTTGGAAACTGGGGGAAATTATTAATACACTAGTAAACTACTACTCCATTAAGGGTTCTCCTATTGTCACATGGTATCTTGAGGTTTAATGTACCAGGACCATGAGTTCAGGCTCTGGAGCACCTGCCTCATGGGGCTACACCCCTAGTCATAGAGAAGAAGTTCTGGGAAGAACAGTTGCTCCAACCTTGGCATCTTATAGCTAAGGAAGCAGTCCTGAAGAGGTGAATATACTAGAATGTCAAGGAGGTGAGCCAATTCTCAGCGGCCATTCAGTTCATTGCTTTCTGTTTGGCAATCTTTCTCAGGGCACCCTCAATATTTTTTCCACATATGCCTATCTCTGATAATTCATTTGATTGTCTGAGATTTTTTTTTTTTCACTTAAAAGGTCCACATGGTAAATTTGAATATATTTTAAAGAGACCACTAATTATTAACAATTTACAAAACTTACCATAAATAGGAATAACTATGAAAACAAACATATAGCAATTAAAGAGAATATACCCATCCCTCAACCACACAAAATCATCTCATCTACCAACATGAAACACTCAGGAAATGGCGATCTCACCTCAGAGTCCCATTGTACAGCTGAGATAAATGATCCCAGAAAGGGGCTCCCAGTGACAAACCTGCACACTGTCACACAGCTTCCAAGACCTCTGCTGACTCCCCTGATCTAAGCAGTAACTGGCAGAGATGTTTCCTGCACTTGATGCTGCTGGGCTCTCAGATCTGGATGAGAAACTGAGACTGCAACAAGCCAGTTAAAGAGAATGTGTAGAAAATCCTCAGCAGGACCCAGCAGTAAGCCTAACACAGCCAGAGCCAGCAACTCAGCCCTGCAGCCAATTTCAAAAGTGCTCTTTGCAAGTGGGAAGTCTTTCCAGCAGGTGTTTCCCACTGGGGAGCCAAAGGCTCCTCCAGAACACTTGAGGGTTCACACTTAGAGGCCCAAACTACTGAATTTTGTCTGTTCACTGCCTCACCTCTCCCAGCAATAATAAAATGGGGTTCACTGGAAGCCTAGGGATGGCCCTGAAAGCCTTTAGTCAGGAGATCCTAGCACCTCCCAGACAAAGCCATTTTCTGAATCTTCATGGTCAATGGCAAGCTGAATACTCAGTTTGCAAGTTGGAGCTGAGTTATTTACTTTGGATTGAAATATCAGAAAAATAAAATTGATAGCAGATGCCTCAGAGCATTCAGGGAAGGCTTTGATGCTCTTCTGATACAGATTTATGCTGGGTCTCTGCTACTCAGGGACTGATGGGAAATTGGCAATATACTAGGTAGAAGCTTGGAAAACTAAACAATTGGCAGCTTATAACATCTGGGTGGATGTAGTAAACTCAGATCAAACAGACTGGTCTCTTCCCAATGAGTCTGATCTGGTGGGATTGAGCAGAATCAACTATAACACTATAAAAGAAAATGAAATTATCTGATATGAGATGTTGCTTTCCTTTAACAAAGATGATGACATATTCCACACTGTTGACCTTGCCTTGGCTACCATGAATCATAGCAATAAGTTCCAAGGACAAAACCTACAGCCAAATTAAACATGTGGTGCTATGCTTCATTTTCTATTAAAACAGTCATTCCCAGATCTATCTTTGCTTAAAAATTACTTGGGGAATATTTTTAAAATACAGATTTCTTAATCCCAAACTCTAATTTTGAATCAGAATTTCTAGCTATAAAGGCCATAAAGATAGATTGATAGGTAGGTACATGATTGATAGATACATAGAATCAGAATCTTTGAGTGATTCTTAAGCTAAGCGTTTGTATAAAAGTCACAATTTTCTTCTACTCCACTGTTCTCCCTTCTGTTTTCATGGGATCCTCCCATTTTTCCTTATTTTTGTCTACCTTCCACATAAGAAATAAAATACCTTTATAATATATATATATATATATATATATATATATATATCACTAATTTTTAAAAATCTATAATTAGATTAGAAGGACGACCAATAAAATACAAGAAGGGGAGCAGCGATGGGAAGAGAAGAGGGAAAAGGGAAGTACTGGGGACTGAAGTGGAGTGAATTCTAGTCCATGCATGTATGACTATGTCAAAATGAAACCCAATATTATGTATAACAATAATACACTAAGAAAAACATTACAGAAAATGAAGAGGTATATGTTTCTCTCATATGTTGAAGTTGGAGAGGATAAAAGGAAAAAAAGGCGGAAGGATCTCATGAAAATAGAAGCCAGACTAGTAAAGAAGAGGAAGGGGACCAGGAACGGAAGAGGGGAGGGAAAGGGGAGGAACTGGGGAATGAGAGAGATCAAATTATGTTTCGTGCATGAATGCACATGTCGCAGAGGATCCAACTGTTGTGTATAATTATATTGTGCCAATAAAAATCAATTAATAAGACGTCAGAATTTGCAGCCTGGTAAACTCTATCATCTTGCCCTATTTCCATTTTTAACAGTTCTATTGGAAGGATCTGGGTGGTACTCTGCCTGAAGTCCTTGGTGAAAACAGAATACAAACACAGAGAGAAGATACAAAACAGATAGAATGAGTGGCTGAGAGACACGAGAAAACAACTTAGATTAAGTAGCTCCATCAAACTTCAGGACCTTGCAACAGAAAAGACTTCTCTTACCTTTAAAGAGGAACTTCGTTGCCTTTGACGGAAATGAAGTCAGAGACAGCTTCTTGAAGTTTTTATTTATTTATTTATTTATTTTTAATGATTGCTCTATGGCACCTCCCAGGAAATCCCCGACACAGGAAGTACTCATTCTTTTTTCTGTGGAGGTGGGAAGACTTCCAAGGAAGAGTCTTTCAAAGAAGACAGAGTTGCAGGAAAAAGAGGGTTATGCAATAGAATGCCCCACTCTGGCCTTGGAGAGAGAGGGACAAGAGCTGGGGAGTCCGTGGGTAGGAGTGGGGCTTGGTTACTTTAGGTCATTCCTGTCTTGCTTTGCTCATGGGAGTGGGGTGTTGTGTGTGAGACAAGACCTCAGATTGGCAACTGACAGGTTTTGATTTAATTACATGGTGAGATCATTTCTTAGGAGCAAACAACACGATACTTTCCCCTAAACGTGGGTTTAATTTTCTACAAAACGCTTCTTCCATAAACACCATGTTGTTTCTAAACCCTTATTGTCATTCCCAGAACGACTTACAGCCTTTCAGAAACCCATTATTTTATAATTATAATCAAGACTATTAGGACTGGACAATTTGTGCCAAAAAGCACATTTACCCTCAGAGTCATCACTTAGCACTGTCGCAGGAGGGATCATCTCTATTTCTGCAGAAATCAAGGAAAGTTGCAGACCTTGCCTTTTAAACTCTCAATTTCTAGATGGTATGGGAGTTACTGACCTTGTCCAAATTATTCTCCCATCACTCCTCTTACTACCCCCTCGCAGAGCAGCCCAGAACTCCACAGTAAGCCGTTACATGAGGGAAGGAAGACAGCCCCAGGAATCAGGCCAAGTTCTGCCTCTTCCAATTGGACACTTCCCTCTCTGCCCCTCGGTTTCTTCATTTGTGGAATGACAAACCTACCAACACTTGCATCAGAGGGTCATTTAAATAATCACATGAATTAATACACCAATTAGAAGAGTCGCCACATGTACCAAAAGCTTAGCCAATGCTTATTATTAGTGTGATTAATACGTTGTGAGCTGTGTGAAAGAAGAGATTCATCCACTCTGGGAATCTCTTCCCTACTGCTAAAATGAGGAGAGTGGACCCCAATTCACAGGGCAGCAGCAGCAATCAGAAGAGCGCACGTCGCGCTCAGCGTATTTGGTGTCTTTTCATCAAGCACTTACTCCACAGAGTTCGCTTTGAGCTGAGCAGTTCAGTGATTTCCACAACGTAACCCAGAATGTGCGATCCCATTCCAGCCATCTAGAAATTCCATAGCTTTTAGAGCTTCCCCTTAAACCCTCTGTTCTTAATCAAAAGTCTGTGCTGCCCCTCAGGAAGTCAGCCCAACTAGAGACATGTCAGGTCCACCTGAGTGGGTTGTCTAAAGAAAGGCCTCCGTCTAGGCAGGCTGACTGGCCCATCATTAAAGATCTTTAACCATGTGCATCTTTGATTACCTTTTCCCCAGATTTTTATAGATATAATATTAATAAGTAGCAATGGTAATAATGCTCTTTGACATTAGGATGGTAAAGATACAAGGCTTCGTGCATTTCTATGGGGGTGGGACAATCGTGGCATTGAATAGTGCTGCCGTTTACCAGCAGGTGACAATGGACACATTAGAGTGTAGGACAAGGAACACAAAGCCTCAGTCTCCTCCTCTGTAAATTGGAAATAATTAGTATCTTCCTAATTATTCCTCCTAATCATTCCCCCCATTTTATGTGTTAAAACCTACCCCTCAAGGCACTCAAATGGCATGCTGGTGACCTCTCAAGTCAGCAGAGGATCTGGGATGGACCTTGGTTTCCACACTGGGAAGCACTTTCAATGCACCAGAATTCTGCTCATGATCAATGGACAAGGTGTGGCTTTTGTACTTTGTAAAAGAAGCTTCTTGTGATTTAGGATGTATTTCAGAGCTTCGATCCCCCTTTGTCTTTCCATTCTTCCTACCTGAGAGTGATTCCCTGAGTTTGATTCTGGATATGAAACCTCCCATCTCAGAGATTTCCACACTTTAGGTTACTAAATCAACTTTATTCTGGGCCTGGGATCATTCCTATTCTATGACAGTCCCTTCAAGCAGGCAGATTTAGAATTATGCTGTGTCTCCACACCACTCTCTATTTTATCTTTATATTAGACCTATAGAACAGGAAAGAATGGCCCTCACGGTGGGGCTAAGCAAATTGAAGTTAAATGAAGAAATGTGTCCAATATTATATTTGAAAGACATGGCAGAGCCAGAAGTCAAAGCCAAATCCACTATATATGTAGACTAGACATGTAGTCATAAAAATGAAGTCCGTATAGCATTTAAAAAATATGCACCCACATAATTTTGTAGTGACATCAAGAATAATCTGTGTTAGGAATATAAAAGTCAAGCTTTCTGGCTGCTCCTGATTTTCAAATTCAGAAAAGAGATGATTAGGATTCTAGGTACTAGGCTGAAATTCTAAGTCCCAAACACTCAGTTATTGAGATCCTCCAATCTAGCCAAGCTTGAAAGAAGAGAGAGTACTGGTGCCAGGAGGAAACTCACTTCAAGGGACATACTATCCTGCTCCTGCTTCAGACAGTCCAACTTAAATCCTGAATCAAATTCCATCGTTAATGTCAATATGCTCAGACTGTATCGGCTTAACTTCCTCCTTGAGTTAGCTTCTAATGACTCATCACTGTCATTTAATGAAGGCATTGAACATCCTTACCTAAAACCACAAGGTTTTAATACCAGTGAATCAGGAGGTTGAGGCAGTAGAATCACAATTTGAAAGCCAGCTTTAGTAATTTAGGGGGATGCCTAAGCAACTTAGCAAGTCACTGCCAAAAAAAAAAAAAACAAGATCTGGGTGCTGAGAATGTGGCTTAGTGGTTAAGCATCTCTGGACTCAATCCCTGGTACCAAAAAAAAAAAAAAATCATATGGCAGAATACATCCCTGAGTAAAGGATGTTGGGAAACTTCTGTTAATACAGAAACTGATTCATTATGAAGCCCATTTGCCTGGACCAACTTTTGTTGTTTGTTTGTTTACCATAAGTGGCCTGGAAGTCTCATGGAAAAAAATACTCCATCAGCAAAGAGAATTGAAGTGATCATCATCAGAGGAAATAGTTCGTTTCAGGTATTGAGTGATGTCTTACACAGCTCAGCTTCAGTTTAACACCCATCTCTTTGTTCCACCTTCATATCTGTATTCTAGTTTTAAGCCCTGGCCATGGCAAAGAGAAAATAAAAATAAAGAGCTAGAACACTCAAATCACTATACAAAATAGGAAGAAGGCATTAGCAAAACCATCAGGCATAGCTGCCTTTTTTTTTAAAAGCTTATATATAAATGCATATATGGACCTGTAAGATTTCATGAACACCCATGAAAGTATATGGGTTGGGGTAAATATCATGGCATTATATACCTTTTTATTTTTAATGCATTGCAGTTATATGTAATAGTGAAATTTATTTTCATATATTCATAAAACATATAACAGTTTTCTTCATTTTGATCCCCTTCTCCCCCATCCTTTCTCTCTCTGATCCACATCTTCTACTCTATTGGTCTTCCTTCTATTTATTTATTTATTTTCAATTAGAGCATTATAATTATATGCAAATTTGGAATACCTGTGGCGCATGCACATGGCATAATTTGGTCAACTTTTTTGCTCACCTCTTCCTCGTTGCCTCCCCACCTCACCCATCCTTTTTCCCTGTTTCTACTTTACTGTTCTTCCTTTTATTTTCATAAGAGCCCTCTTTTATTATTCCTTTTTCCTTCTAGCTTCCACACATAAGAGAAAACATTTGACACTTGACTTTCAGAGTCGGTCTCATTTCACTTTGCATGATGTTCTCTAGTTCATTCCCTTTACCATGATTCAACCTTCATACCTACCTGATTTCAAATGCCATGATTTCATTCTTTGTGACTGAGTAGAGCTCCATTGTGTATATATACACCACATTTTGATGTCAGAGAGACTTGACTTAAATCCAAACTCTGTCATTTAATACTTGTGTGACTGTGGATATATTACTGAAAATCTTAGAACTTTGGTTTCCAAATATGTGACAATGCTGGCATCACCCATATCCATCAATATGGTATGTGAATGATGATATCAGATGTCATTCATAAAAAAGTAGAATGGGATATGAAAATAGATAATAAGGATAACTATTGTAAGAGAAGTCCTCCCCATCTTGCTACAAAGTTAACTTTAAAATACCTGGAGTCAAGGAACCAGGTGGAGACCATGGTTGAGAACAGCCATGCAGATAACAGGACCAAGGAACAGGCATGAACATTTAGAGGCCTAGAAGCTGCATGGGCAATAGAAAACTGTGGCCTGGGACTTGGGAGACTTAACTGGTGGGTACAGAAGATAATGGGGCTTTGCTTATTCATCTGTTTTGGGCTGATTTGAACGTTAAGTCAGGTTGATCCCATTCTGCTCAGACATCTCACCCTGTGCAGAACTGGCCCCCCTTTCTACATGAGCCCACTCAACATATAGATGACATTTCCACCTTCACCTATTTGCACCCTAAGCACAATATCTTTAAACTATGGAGCAAATGCTAGCTTACTTCCTGAGTATGTACAAAAGGTGCAAATTTCTGAGAAATGTGTCTTATGATTGTACTTGCCTCTCCCTCCCTCCTCCTTTGTGTTTTTTTCTGTTTTTAAGTGGCCCCCCCACCTGCATTCAGTGTCTTGGCTGCAGAACGGTCTGCTTTCTGCCTTTGGCAAAGGCCAGAATAAACAAATAAAAGACAAAGGTCTTTGCTTCAAAAAGACCCAGGCTTTTATTTGAGATTTTGGAATAGCTCCGTAACACATCTATGCTTTGAATGAACAGGTATCACCTGTCTAAAGTGTTTCAGGCATGGTTATCAATGCTGGGGAAGCCAGGCTAAGTAGACCTGCTCTCAGGGCTCTCAGGGAGTTTTATAGGGACTCTTATGAGTTCACATGTGACTCTCTAGGAACCTGCTGGTGATTTCTAGAAAGGGTATGGAGTCCAGAGGAGGCTGGATTCTGCCAACGCAAGAGTGGAAGAAATTCAGAAAGAAACTGCCTAATTATAGTTACAGTAATTCCTGTGTTCCCACAGGCTGCTACTAGAGAGAAAAACCACTCAGTGCTTCTCCCTGTGTCCTCTTTCTAAAACACCAGAAGAATATTCACTCAGAAGGATATTGTGTTGAACACATATTATTTTAAATTTTTGTAATAGTCTTTTAAAGTAGCATTCTTATCCTTATTTTACATTTAAATCAACTAGACTCTTGCAGGCCCTGTGGTGCACACCTGTAATCCCAGCAGCTTGGGAGGCTGAGACAGGAGGATCACAAGTTCAAAAACAGCCCCAGTAACTTACGAATGCCCTAAGCAACTTGACAAGACCCTGTCTCAAAACTTAAAATTAAAAAAAAAAAAATTTAAAACAGGCTGGAAATATTGTTCAGTAGTTAAGCAACATTGGTTCAGCCTCGGATAATAAGTAAATTAATTATTTATTAAATTAATTAAAATTAAATGTATTAAATAAATAATAAATAGTAAATAAATTCTCAAAGAAGTGAAGCCCAAGACATAGAGCTACTAAGTAGAGAAAAGTGAGTTTTGGCTTTCTCCAAAAGCCACACTATCCAAAATGCCAAAGGCTCTCTCTGGAGTTAGAAAATACTAGCTAAAACTCATTTTGTGTCTTTCCTTTCTCATTTTGTTCTTTTTAAAGAATCTCTACTTTTAATTGAGTAGCTGGATTGTTCATGTACACTTTGAAGTTGACTCAAGTCCTTTATGAAAGCAAATGTGTTACAGAATCACTTGGTTTATTATATAAACATGCATATGTATTTGTTTAATGATTCATGGTTTCGGTTGAAAGCCCCTTGACTAGTGTCAACCACAAAGGGAAGTGCAAGGTTTCACTTCTAGTTTTGCCAGCTTTAGGCATGAAGCAATGGGGTGTAGTGGAAAGAGCTTCCAAGTGGGCAGAAGGCCCAGGTGTAGACCTTGACCCTGCTCACTCTGTGATCTACTGACAATATATTTATTTCACTGAAATACAGGCTTCATATCAATTAAGTGAAGAGGTTCATTCTTGATCTGCTATCTCAACTGACTAATAGGAGATCATAATCATGTGAATATGTTCCAAGTTGTAGAGCATTACACAAATTTAAGACATTCTAATTAATATTAATTTCTCTCTATCCCATTTCTATTTTATGCACAGGAGTTAAATGACTGCAAAGAGTCTCTCCTGGACCTGACTTTCTGATTTCTTTACTTTCTGTTTTTGCACATATCAATTCTTTTCCTCCTTATTCATATCATGAACAATTTCCAGAAGTCCCATCCCTTCTGAGACTGGGTGGTTTCACTCAGCATAAAGGCCTCCAGTTTTATCCATGTTGTCACACATGGCAGAATTCCCTTCTTTTTAAGGCTGAGAAATACTCCATTCCATGTATATAGCACCTTTTCTTTGTCCATTTATCTAGCAATGGGCATTTGGGATGTTCCATAACTTGGCTATTGTGAATATGGCTACAATAAATATGGGAAGAATCATGTTTTGTGATACTTATTTCCATTCATTTGGATATGCCACCAGAAGTTGTATTGCTGGATCATATCATAATTTTATTGTTGTTGTTGTTGTTATTATTATTATCATTATTTGGAGGAAGCTCCGTACAGTTTTACATAATGTCTGCATCACTTATATTCCCACTGTATAGAAGGGCTCCAACTTCTCCTTCTCCTCCTTATCTTTCACATATATATCTTTTAACATATAGTAACCATTATACATCACATGTGGAATGGCCATTCTAATAGGTTTAAAGTGATATGTCCTCGTGGCTTGATTTGTTTTTCCCTAATGCTGTCCCCATTTCTCTTTCTTTGAATGTATTATTTCTAAGGAAGTGGGCTTAATGTGCTTTTCTGAGAAGTCCTCTTACTATGAGCCCCATTAATGGTGGGAACATTGTTTTCTCGATGATAACATCTACACTTTGCTAAATGTAGTCAGGAAGTGACACTCCACAGGAAGCAGCAATGTGCAGTCCCTACCTTGAATCATTTCACAAGCAGGTCTGGCCAGGGGATAGTGCAGGGGAGAGAATTCCAGCCTCCTTCTCCCTGATGGTATGTTACATTTTATCAAGCTACATTCATCCAAAGAAGAAACTTGGGCTGCAACCCATTTCATGGAGTCACTCCAATTGTATTGGACATGCTTTTAGAATCATCAAGAACAGGTGACCTACTAAGGTCATCCCTCTTCTTTCGACATCTAACTCTAATTGCTCTTTGTGAGTCAAACAAGTCAGACTTTTCTCCCCCTATTAACAAAATATCCCTTTTGGTCAAATTATTTCAATGCTGCCTCTATGACTGCCATAACTTAGTGGTAATAAGTTAAGAATGACATTCAGTGCCAAAGTGACAGAGTGTATTTTACATACTTGCTTGAAAAATAGTGGTTAAATATGGATAATTCCAGCACGTCTCTAACATTCTTATTTATGGTGTAGGTTTATAGACAAGACATGAAAAATGAGGACTGGATTTTTAAAAAAATAAAAATATATCAGGAATTCTAACTTAATAAATAGTGCATGCTAAGGAATGACCAGGATGTTGATGAGTGTATATTAATCAGCTTTCCTTAGGAATTAGTTGCAAGACTAAGGAAAGTGACATAAAATGGAAGGGGAATCCTGAATCAGGATCAATCTGAGTCATCAAGCAGAACTTAAGTTATGATCAAAAGAAAAGGGAAGCCAAGCACCATGGCGCACACATGTAATCCCAGCAGCTTGAGAAGCTGAGGTGGGAGGATCCCGAGTTCAAAGCCAGCCTCAGCAAAAGTGAGGCTCTAAGTGACTCAGTGAGACCCTGTCTCTAAATAAAATACAAAATAGGGCTGGGAATATGGTTCAGTGGCCAAGATCCCCTGAGTTCAACCCCTGGTACCAAAAAAAGGGGAAAAGTAAGCAAATATCCATTTCCCTTGAAACTACCAAAACTCTTTCAAGATAGTTAAGCATCATGCATGAATTGGCTTCCACTCAAAAGGAGCAGGAGAAGAACATCGTTCCCTATCTGTTCCCACTGGGATCCAGTCTTTCAGTTGTTATTTAATTTTGATGGGGAAGTAGTTGAATCAACTTTCCCAGACATGACTCCGGTTGAACTGGTTGAAATACACACCTGGAATTTCTGAATTTTAGCACAGTATTGATTTCCTCTGCACTGTGAGCTCCATGCAATTAGCAGTCCTGTGTATCTCATGCACCACCGATTCACTTGCCCATAGACAAATGACTGACAGGCTGTAACATTTAACGTGTGTTCATTCACAAGGGTTGGATCCCACTAGGCAAGTCATGCTTCAGGGTTTTGTTTTGTTTTTCCTACTCATATACATGTTGTGGCTTCCTGCTGGTTGTTTCCTGCATCTGCTGTTGCTTCTGGACTCCATAGCTTTCCATCCATCAGGGCTTTTCTGAGTCTTCTCCAGAAGATGTGGCGCCCCAGGACACTGTCCTCCCATTCCAGGTAAGTGTTCCTGCTGAGTAGACGGTACAACTCCACCTGCTGCCGGAGCAGGGACTTCTCCACCTTCTGCAGGACAATGAAAATGATGCCAGCGTGGCTGCTCAGGAACTGCCAGGTCTGAGCAATCTCATATTCAAAGATACACCAGCGGCTCTGGATGAAGTGCTGAGAGACCACCACTATGACCTTCCGGCTTTTATGGAAACCTTCCTGGATGATGTTGGCTGCAATAGCCACACCAGGAATAAAGTCTCTGTAGTGGAGGCAGAGCTGAAAGGGGGGTACCCCTTCTTCTAAATTCTTTACCAATTCATTCCTCACCCAGTCCTCATCCTGGCTTGAGTAGATCACAAAAGCATCATAGGTGCTTTCACCTCTGCCATACTTTTTGCAACCAGCAAAAAGCATCAAGTGAAAATAGAACTTGTAGACCAGAAACACTATCACAGATACCACCAGCGCACTCAATACCGACACGCTGATAATGGTCTTCTTTATTTGACAGGTGTCATTCTTAAAACTCAGAGCAGGCATGCCCTGTAGATCTGAAGGGGTTGCACACACCAGTTTTTCAACCTCCACCAAGGATCTCCTCTGGTCCTTTATCCACTGCAGGAAATGCTGGTGTTCACAAGTACAAGCAAGTACGTTCTGAGTAAGATTTATGGTGAGATTACTTGGAAAATGCTGTAGTTCTTGCCCTCTGGAAGATTTAATGCTATTAAAACTGCAGTCCAGAACCTCGAGGGAGTAGAGAGGTTTATAAGCAAGTTCATCCAACAAAAACAGGTTGTTGTGACTCATATTTAGGAACTTAAGTTCAGGGAGAGTGTCAAAGGCTTTCTCAGACACCCGTTCCAGTTGACATTTGGAAAGATCCAGGTAAGTCAAGTTTCTCATGTTTGTGAAGATATCTGGAAGGAGGTTGTCCTCAAAAGAATTGCCAGCCATTTTTAAGATTTGGAGACTGACCAAGCCATTGAAGATGCCATGGAAGGCCACCTGGATTTTAGTGTAAGAAATATCAAGGTAATGGAGTTTGCTGAGCGACAAGAATACCGAAAACTCGTTGATCTTTTTCAAAGTGGAATACTGAAAATCCAGATATTCCAGTTGTTCTAAACCCATGAAGTTTACAGTCATTGTAATAACCCCATTGAAGCTCAGATCTAAGTACTTCAGACTGGTTGTTCCAAAGTGATAATGAGAACAGCAACTCTTAAAGCTCAAGTCGTTTCCACTGAGATCTAGATGCTCAAGTCTTGGCGCTTTAAGTTCTCCAAAACTGTCTAAATCTTTGTTGGCAATGCAAGTAAATCTTTTGAGAGATGGGAGCACTATCTTAGGAAATTGTTCAAATTGACACTTCACCAGTTCTAAAGATTGCCAGTTGAAGCCTGTAGAAATTTCTTCTACCCTATTCAAATTCAGGCTTACCAGAGACATTGCAGAAACATTTGCCAAACAACTCAATAAGTCAGTAACATCTCTTGCCAAATTATCTATATATGCTAACCGGAATTCCTCAATGGTCAAATTGCATAGTTCTTCCAGGACAGATTTATCAACCATTTCCACATTTCTTTCATTTTTAAATTCTCCCAGAACCAAGCGATGGACTTCTAAACCAGCCAGACCTTGAATACATGTTTTCATTACATTTTTACTATGAAAATTGCTTCTCAAAGTCAGTTCATGGAGCCTAATTTCTTTAAAGGCACCGGGTTGGATGAAATCTATTGGGTTCAGAGACAGGTCTAAAGAGAGATTGAGTAAGGGCATTTTGTGTAGAGCCTCCAAGTCCACATTGAAAATATTTTGAATCTTGTTACTGGAGAGGTCCAAGTGCTTCAGGTTTGGCAGGTTAGAAAAATATTCAGGTAACTTGAAGGAATGAATAAGATTGTGAGCCACATTAAGCTTCTCCAAGTTTGTGAGATGTTCAATAGGGAAATTTCCTAGAGAGGTCAATTTTGTCTCCACAGCCACCAGTGTCCTTAAACTTGATAGTCCATGAAAGGCTCCTGCGCCTAAACTCTGGATAGGATTTCCTGTCAATATCAAGGTAGAAAGGTTGTGTAAGCCCTCATATGCATCATCTTCAATAGTCTGAATTTCACACCTACACAGGGAAAAGAGACAGTTTATGTAATATTTCTGCTGAATAAAAATTAAAAATAGAATAACAATCTCAGTCACCCAGTGCTTCCTCCAGATGTGATCGACATCATATGATTTGGCAGAGGCATAGGCATGAAGCAGGGCCCATCACGATGGTACAAGCACCCAAGAAGGTCCACAGATTCAGTATTTTCACATTGACTACAATTGTGAACCCTTTTTATTACTCTAAGCACACATGCTTAGAAGAGACAGCAAATCCATCAGAAGAAAATCAATGAAAGATCAATAATTGAGGCACATGAAGATGGTGCACTTGATAGAGTATGTCATAATCACCTTAGATCAGGTTTGGCCATTTCTTGCTGCACATGATTGTAATTATACATTTGATTGGTAGAGAGGAGAGGAGTACTTTTTAGTTGTTAGCCATGATAAATGACTGGTGAATGTCAATTTCAAAATTATAAGTAATCACGCCTAAGTGTCATGGTATCTTTAATGTTTATGAAAAGTTCTGCACATATGACAGCCATGCTACCTAGAATCTTCATCCAGATATCCCAGAAACAGAGCTTCTGTGCAACCCCAAACCAGAAAGCATGTGAGAAACCCCTGTTAGCCATGTAGGTGCCTGCCAGTCACAGCTAATAAGCAAGTCCTCTCCTGAGTTACATTTACAGTGTCCCCACCTGCCCTATGCCCTCAGGTGGTTCATAAGTCATAAAAACATTTTAGTCCCAACTTTTGTTATTTACTGGTAAATGCATAGAGAGTGGTCAAAAGAACCAGGAAGAGAAGTCAAGACAGTGGAATTTTGGTGCCCCTGTTGTCCTCCTTGACTTCGGGAGCTTGAGAACTCCCTTTTTTCTCCGGGTTCCATCATGGCACTTCTAATTGAGGCATCTAAACTTGATTATTTCCCATGTTTCTTCTTGCAGTTGTATGATTTCATGATTCATAGTCTTATGTATATGGTGATGTATATATCAGGCAAGAGTGAAAGGTCTCTATCTCACTCCACATGGCTCACTGCTTTGCACAGGTAGTGTTTAGAGGGAAAGAACACTTGGATGGAAGAGATGTGAACCTGAATTTCTATTATGTTGAAACAAGCCATGTGAATGCAAGTAAGTCACATAAATCCTTCAAACCTCAGTTCCCTCATCTATAAAAGAAGGAAATACATGTGTATTTTGTTAGAAGATAATTTGATTTACTAGATGTAAACATTGTATAAACAAGCAATGACACCTGTTTTCTATTGTCTGTCCTTCTGTCCATTCAGAATTTCCAAAAGACTGACCAGAGAGGAAGCTGGCCCCTTTCTAAGCACATGTCTAAGTCTTCTGAGGAAAGTTCCTGGGTGTGTGTTGGATCAAAGGTGAATCACATGGGACATTTTTTGATGAAAAACTACTTCTTGTTTTCAAAAAAAAGGAGGAGCTTGGTAGGTCTACTTCCAAACAAAATTCTCATTTGGAAAACCAAAAGGTAGTATCTAATGAGATGATGTGATGATGATATCTTATACTTTAAAAATATACTATAAGGCTTTAAAACAGCATGCTGATACTCATTATTACAGGTAACCCTGAAGGGTAAGCTTCAGCATTTCCATTTAATGAATATGAAAGCTGAAAGTCAGAATGATGAAGTGACATGCCTCAAGTCACATGGTTGTATATATGGAGGAGGACATGACCGAGGTCTTCCTACACCCATGAAGCTCTACTCTCTATGCCACTGTCTTTAAAATACTCCATTCCTCCTCTGTCTGGCTCTCCCAATACCTAAGTGAGAGGATAAAACCACAATGAGGTCCTCTCTTTTATATGTAAGTATCTTCCTGGAAGGGGATTTCTCATTTCATGACCTCAGTCTTTCTCAGGAACTTAGATAATAATTTAAACATAAAATTTTTGTTTTTACACAGATCATAGAGAATATAGTACTTTATCAATTTCAAATTGTGAATGAGTTCCCTGATGATGAGAACGCTTCCAAAACGCAATTTCCTGGTATAAAAAAAAAAGAATAAGAACTTCACTTTTCCCCCCAAAATGGTATACTTTTGTGCTTCAGAGAAGGAAATCTTGGTCACCATTTCTCCATCTACATAAAATGTTTTTGTTTGTCCTTCACATCTTTCTCCTGAGTTACTTGTTTCTTGCTAATCCCCTACCCTGCACCCTCCTTTCAATATCTCTGAAATTATCTGAATCCCATTCGGTTCACAAAATGTCTCTTGACTGCCCACCACAGAGAAGCCCCTGTTCTGAGCAACTCCATTTGCTACCCATATTTGCATTTAATTTATTACCTGTTGTCATAGTTTATTATCCTTATCTCAGTTTCAAAATCAAAAGAGTCAGAATTAGAATTTATTCAATGTCTATTAAACACTTAGCAACTTGACTAGAACTTCAACATATTCACTCTTTTAAGAGGATGTGCTCTATTTACTAATGGGCTGTATGTTATATATCCACCAACAATTGTTTCCTAGCAGGAGGTAGGACATAGGAGGGCAGGTCAAAATAAAAGTGCCGATGAAAGAGTTTGAGTTAATTTTCTCTCCTGACTTAGAAAAAAAAAATGAAGGTAGAACTAACTGTCCTTCTCCTACATTCATATATAAATACATGACCAGTGAAACTCCACATCGTGCAAGAATAGGATCATAATTAGAATGAGTTATACTCCATGTATGTATAATGTGTCAAAATACACTCTACTCCCCTGTGTATATCTTAAAAGAATATATAAAACAACAACAAGGTGGAAAAAAATGGTTTCATTAAAGTGCCCATTTCACAGATGAGGAAACAGAGATCTGGAAAATGGAGGTGGCTTGTCCAAGCTTCCACAGTGAAACACCTGTTGAAAGAATGAATAAGTGAATAAAGGCGAGACTTCACCAACCAGGCTTCCTGGTTCAAGACTGAAGTGATCACCTCAACTTCAACAGTATGGAATATCTTATTCATTACCTGGATAAATCCAGCACCTCCAGTTCTGGGAAACTGGAGAAGCTGTGACTGTCTATGCACTTCAAGGGGTTGAAACTCAGGTCCAGATTCTTGGCTGAGGAAGGGATGCTGTTGGGGATTTTGGAGAGATTCAGCTCCATGCATTGGTACGTAACATTAGGCTCCACCTGCAAGATCACACATTAGATGCAGTGTCTTACTAAATGCACTCCAAACTGCCCTATCCTACAAGCAGAAGATCCAGACAGATTTCTTCCATTCATCTATCCATTCATTCACTCACACTCATTCATTTATCCACTCGTTTCATACTTATGTCTTCCTTTAGGTCATGGAGAGTTCCTCCTGTGTACTCAGTGTTCTAGCCTCTTTTGCAACAGTGACAGCTTTAAGTGAGAAGCAGTGGAATCAGTGGACAAGGGCTCTGAGGTCCAAAAGCCCTAGGTTTCATACCACTCTACCATGTGATTTGAGGTGAGGTTTTTTTAAAAAATGGTAAATCTCACTTACCATATTTAAAATTCAAGTATTAAAATACCTT
Source organism: Marmota marmota marmota (assembly GCF_001458135.2). Taxonomy (NCBI): domain Eukaryota; kingdom Metazoa; phylum Chordata; class Mammalia; order Rodentia; family Sciuridae; genus Marmota; species Marmota marmota. The sequence goes on from NW_026000051.1 coordinate 13,065,818, forward strand.
GTATCGTTCTAATTATGACCTCCATTGTGTACAGCTGTAAGGATACTGCCAATCAAGATGTCTAGATGAAGCCAGGCTTGATGGTGCATGCCTGTAATCCCAGTGGCTCAGGAAGCTGAGGCAGGAGGATCCAAGTTCAAAGCCAACCTCAGCAAAAGCCAGGCACTAATCAATTCAGTGAGACCCTGTCTCTAAATAAAATGCAAAATAGGGCTGAAAATGTGGTTCAGTGGTAGAGTTTAATCCCCTGTACCACACACACACACAAAAAGATGTCCAGAGGTCCTCTATCACCAGGTTTTTGACAATGGTATTCTCTCCCTTGGTTTTTTGATGGTTAGCAGAATGATGCAGAAATGAGGGGGAATGAACCTATTAAATAAGGTCAGGTGCTTTTTCCAATTTTGATTCTTGAGCTGGTTTCTATTCTACTTTTCCACATTCTTGTAAGCCTTATTCTCTAACCACCCATCTAATTTCAGAATTCTCTGACTTTCTCCAACAAAATTCTCTGCTTAAGCCAGCCAGCTCTGGTGTTCTGTTTTTAAAACCAGTAGAATCTGTTCAAAGGATTAAATAAGGTAAAGTATTTAGAGAGTTTTTCTAAAAGCCTACTACAATGTAATTGATCAATAAATGTTAGCATTAATTATTATTAGTTATCATTAATCCTTTACTATAAGTCACCATTCTCCTTATATGTTATATCCTTGAACTCGATCATCTAGGCAAACTTTTAAGGATGAAAAAAACAGAAATTGAGACAGATGAAATCATGTGTGTACAGTGACAGAATTTATACAAGCAAAGCCTCACTTCATTCATGTCTGCTTAAATTTTTTATGCACTTTGACATATATATATATATATATATATATATACATATATATATATGTATATATACATATATATAGATATAATTTCTCATTTTTCTGAGTGTACATTTATAGAATCATATTGGTCATGCAGTCACATATATATATATATATATATATATATATATATAAAGTAAAAATGTCTGTTTAGTTCTACTATCCTTCCTATCCCCACATCTCCTTCCCTTCCCTCCCTTCATTTTCCTGTACCTAATCTAAGGTAACTCTGTTCTTCTCTAGTGTGACCCCTGATTGTGAATTAGCATCTGCAAATTAGAGTAAACATTTAGCCTTTGGTTTTTTTGTGACTGGCTTTTTTTATTAGCATAATATTCTGTAACTCCATGTATTTACCGGCAAATGCCATAATTTTGTTCTTCTTTAAAGCTGAGTAATATTTCATTGAATATCATATTTTCTTTATCCATTCATCTACTGAAGGACACCTAGGTTGGTTTCAGAGTTTAAATATTATGAATTAAGCTGCTATAAACATTGATGTGGCTGCATCACTGTACGATGCTGATTTTAAGTTTTTTTAGGTATAAACTGAGGAATGGGATAGCTGGATCAAATGGTGGTTCCAATCTGAGTTGTCTGAGGAGTCTCCATACTGCTTTCCATAGTGGTTGTACCAATTTGCAGTCACACCAGCAATGTATGAGTGTACCTTTTTTACCATATCCTCGCCCATATTTATAGTTTTCTGTATCCTTAATGATTGCCATTCTGACTGGAGTGAGATGACATCTTAGTCTAGTTTTGATTTGCATTTCTCTAGTGATGTTGAACACTTTTTCATATGTCTGCTTAAAGTTTACCCAGCACAAGAGCCTTGAAGATGCTCTCCACCAGGGAACTAGGCTAGGAATTCTCCCCTCACCCTTTTTTATTTTGCTTCGCAGTTTGCACCATCAGTGAACATCATCTTTCCTGTGCAACTGTTCGCTAAATGTTATTCATTTTCTGTGCTGGACTGTAAGCTTTTATGGTTTTGCTTGCTCCTTGGTCTCCAGATCTCAGAATGGTGCCTGGCAAAAGACTGAAGCTCCATACGGATTTGTTGAAAAAGAATATGGAAAATATTGAATGAAGGTTGGCTTAACCACCAAAGGACAGGCATTTTCTGCTAAGTACTGCGGGCAATGCAGAGAAAACATGGCGTCCTTCTAGACTTTAATGAACTCACAGTTTAAAGGAACTGTTGAGACAGGAGTGAAATTAACACTGTCTCCAGAGCCATGAAAAAGGCTCTGAAAATATGTGCTCTGGTTCAGAGAAAGTGAGATCTGTTCTGGACCCAGAGAAGTCTTTCTAGAATGGATCTTGAAAAATTAGGAAGGTTTGGATATGTGAAAGGACAAGAAGGACATTTCATAAGGAGAGAACAGGTTGAGCAAGGAAGGGTGGAGATTAGCTGGCAAGGGGCAGGCATGGTGAGGCCTAGACCATAAAGAAGCCATGGCTGGATCAGGAGGACTTGAAACTTTGTTCTGCAGCAATTCTTTCAACCGTTTAACACATATAAACTGAGGAGCTACTGTGCGCTAGGCACTGGCAGTAAATAAAATAAATAAATAAAATCAGTAGCGATTCTACCTTCTAACCAATTCCATTCCAAAGAGAAAGACAAAGAGCAAATTAACAGAAAATATATACTGATGCGCTCTAGAAAAATAAAAATAGGGCAGTGTAAAATGGAGTAAAGACAAAGAGGAAATGTGGAGATCTCCATGGGGCCATCAAGAAAGATCACCCTGAGGAGGAAATACTTAAGCAGAAGTCTGAATGAATGAATGAGTCAAGAAGTGACAGAGATGCAGTTCCAATATGGCAGCCTTGGGGAATGGGAAATGTGGACAGTATAAATTGCAATGTGTGGTAAATGTGAGATGTATATTAAATTTCAAAGATATTGTACTAAAGAAGGAATATAAGATAGCCTTTTAATAGTTAAATCTATGGTACATTTTGAAGAGATATTTTGAATATGTTAGATTAAATTAAAATATCATCAAACCCAAATTTACTCATTTTTTTTTTTGCTTTTTCATTGGCTTTTAGAAAATTTAAAAATCCATATATGACTTGCATAATTTTGCCATTGGACAGCACGAATCTAAGGGAAAATGATTCCAGGGGACAAAAGAGTACAAAGGTCCTGAGGTAAGAAACCACCCTAATAAGATTGTTATTGAAGAGTTTTGAGGAGAGTAATTTGTCATATCCAATCCTCCAGAACAACAATTATAATAAACCACAAACAAAAGTGTGCAGAATGGATAAAAGAAAGGAGCATATGAAATCAGGAGACTATTCACCACCCAAGAGTAGAGGCCAAGGGAGAGGAGGACTGGCATTAAGTTTTCACTGGGGCATGAGAAGAGAGAGTCAGGCTTTAGGGGCTGCCAGAATATGGTACATGGGGAAAGGGGAATAGTCTAAGGTGGTTGGGCTTTTATCCCAGAGGGACCCTGATTGTAGGCTCTATCCTCATTAACCTAACATCAGGAGGTGCACCAGAGGACCATAATGGGTGAACAGTGGGCAGGAAATTGAGACAAGGGAGGACAGGGGATAGCAAGTTAGTCTTTGTTGCATATTAAAGTAAACCACTTTTCCCACTTTCTCAAACTTAGGGCTCCACCTGGATATACTGCTCCTCTTCTGACCCAGCCTCACCCTAAATCATTCTCTTGGTTTTCAGTTCAGCTGCGAGCTTCTAAATCCTCAATGTAGTCCATGCAGGGGGAAAAGGGGAATGAATAGAGATTACTCACCCATTGGTAGGGATTTCATGAAGAAAGAAATCATTGCAATAGCTGACAGTTTACATCATTCCCTCTTTTTCCTCTCTTTATCTCTTCATATGCCTCCCCACCCACCCTCACACACACTCTCTTTCATTTTTTCCATTCTCTGGAATGAACTGTATGCAAAAATCTGAAACCCACTTAAAAGAATTCTTTCTCTTAAGAAGGAAAAAAAAAAAAAAAACACAAACAAAAACACTTTCCTCCTGAGATTGAAAAGGACCGAAGCAGCCCCAAAACTCTTAATGAAGTATTACTACAAGTTGAGTCTCAAGAGAGTTTAGTAACTTCTTCAAGGTCACACAGCCAGGAGGTCACAAAACGTTGAGTTTCAGGCAGTCTTACTAACCTAAAGTCCCTATAGCACTCAAAAGTCCTAAATGGGACAAGACACCATTGGTAGCCTGTTCGTGCCCTGCTAACCATGAGTCATTTGGTCCCTGTAGCTTTTCAAGTCTTTAGTTAATTTAACTCTGTTTTGCTAAATAAACCAACCAGAACACACAGCAGGAAATTCCAGGCAGGGAACCAGTTTTTAGTAGCAAAGGAAAGATACCAGAAGATGAGCTGACCCCAACCACGTACGTACCTCCACGCAGGGCTCCCAGCTCTCGGGTCTCAGGCAGGAGAGAAAGGCCATGGCTGGGATCAGAGTCCCAGCCAGGCTCCGGGGAGGTATCATCCTGGCATTTTCTGAGACCAGCAGTGGCCCTGTGAAAACATGATGAGCTATCACTGCAGGACCCACAGGGCAGAGTCTCCGTGGCACTGGCGTCTTCTCTTCCTGGTCGGTGCCCTGAGGCTACTGCTGTGTTTAAAGCGGTGAGGGGTGAGAGGAAGTGAGAGTGGCAACCTTAGCATTCTGGGCTTCAGTTTTTCTAGTACTTAGCTCCCCTGCCCCAAGGAAGGGAAGTTAGAAGCAAATGAAGAAGCCTTGCAGACCTGCAGCTAAAGGAACAGCAAGAGGAAGCTGGCTCTTATCCCAGAAAGTCATCTGACCTCCAGACTTGGTGAACTTAGGAAAATAAACAGACATTGTTCAAATACTTGGCATAACTACCTAGTATTACAGGGGTTTTCCAGTTTTGTTTTAGTCGTGGAAACTTCCTGCTCATACTAGCAATCTACCACATAATTAAGTTGGTTGAATTACAGAAATTAATTTTCTTATACTTCTGGAGGCTAAAAAGCCAAGATCAAGACATCAGCAGGTACGTCTGTGATCTCCTCTTCCTAAAAAGACAACACTGGTATTGTTGCTTAATAATAATAACAAAAACTCATATTGATGAAAGTTACAAAATAAAGTGGTGTGATGATGCTTAAATGACACCAACAAACAAGCCTTCATTTTTCAGGTCTTTAGAATGAAGATAATCACATTTGTCTCGTCTGATTGAATTGAGTTACCTTATCAACAATGCCTAGTCTAGTGGATGGCTTATCATTCTGTTCCATAAGTGACAGCTATGATAATTGAACATGTGGGTAAAGGAGGATCATAATTTTACCCAGAGATTGGTCATGGGATTGAATGAGCTGACATGTGTACAGGTTTTTGGACAGTCTGGAAAGAGGCAAGTATAATATAAGTCTCTGTTGAATAAAACATTTTAAATTTGGGTCTTACCGTAATAGCATCCTGGATAATTTCATCAAGAGATCCTGAAAGCACCTCAGATCCAGAATGTATAAAATCAGGCTGCACCAGAGTAACAGTAGAGCCTCTTGTAGATACTTCAACGCCTGTAAAACCAAGCCCCAAATGGTCCTGCTGTAGAAACTTTACTGGAAGGATGAGTTGAGCCTATTTATGCACAGATGGAAGCCACTTTGATTTGATGCCTCCAAGTTCCTCGTTCCTCACACTAGACATGTATAAACGCTAATTTCCCATATTTTGTAGCAATGTTCCTCCACATATGATTGGGCTACAACCTGTAAAACCCATCATAAATTGAAGCTATGCTAAGTCCAAAATGCAATTTATAAACCCAGTCCACAAACACCACAGCTCAGCTGCACAAGGCACTGCAGAGCCTGAGTTCTTGGCCCTCCTGACTGAATAGGTAAATCAGAGCTGAAGCTTCCTGCCACCATTCAGTGTAACAAGAGTTCATATTGCTAACCTGCGACAAGATCAAAATCCAACATCCCAAGTTTCTACAGAGTGTGTGTTGCTTAGCACAACTGTAAAGTAAAAAAAAAAAAAAAAAAAAACAATTCCAAAATTGAGGGACAAATGTATCCTTGATGTGTTGGTATTGGGTCATCACTGATTGGAAAGAGACTGCCCCTCCCAGAGCTAGTCAGCTGGAAGAAATAATAAATGACTCACCCTGGAGCACAATTTTCATGTGCAAATTTCCCAATGCAGGGCCTACTCTGAGCCACTCCTCTATCTGGCTGTTAAACACAAAAGCAAAATTTGTGCCCTAATCAACACAAGGCCAAAGAGAGACCCTGGCCCTAAGGGACTGCTAAAATAATTCAAACTAGCCAAACTTTAGCTTACTTATCTGCCTTGCAGTGTTTTTCCCCTAGAAACCACAGGAATGGCTTGTGCCCGTAATTTCCCTGGGATCTTTCTGCTACCTGACTGACCCTGGTGCCTCCCCATGTGGCCCTGCATTGTGTAGCAGGCTCCCCACCAACCCCCACAGACACCCCAGCCTTGAGAACTCTGAGTAAAAATCCACATTCTCCATGCAATCATCTTCTGATCTCCTTATCTCTTGGTCTTACCAATCATTAAAAAAATAATAATAATAAAGTTCTGCCAAATCCTAGAAACAGCAAGTATAAACTAATTCTAAAATGTAAACCTCCTTTTTGGGGGATCACCATTGAAGATATCGTATAGCCTAGACAAGCGCAACACACTCATCACGAGTCTTCCGGTGTTCAGATTCATATCTTCCAAAATCTCATCTTCCAACTCATCCTTAAATCTTATAGTCAAAATCATCTTCCCAAGGAATGAACAGGAGTGTTTCATGCCTTCTTAATAAAGTATTGAGGCTGTCTGTGGTCTAGACCTCAGGCCTTTAGTTTAGAGGTAGATGTAGAAATTAAATAAATCTAACATGGGTCAGTTGTGTCCTATTTTGATTTCTTCCTGATTATGTAGTGTCAAATACTTCTTCCATAAACCATGTAAGAAGGAGGAATGAGCATGTGTATTATTGCAGGCAAGATATAAATACACCCCAGGACTAGAATACAAGGAGTGAATGATTAAAGTAACAGAAGTAGGTGAAAAAGAAGTGTTCATTCTCTCCATCTTTGGAAAGGAGAATCTATGATGGTCGAAATGAAGCCTGGGAGAAAGGATCTGAGAAGATCGTCTAGACTACTCTGTGAGATGTTAGCACTTGTGTCTTTTGAAGTCTTTCAGGAAAGCTTTCTTATGGTGTCTGGAGAATTCCTTATAGTGCTTGAAAAGATGGTTCTTTTTGATGAGAAGTTAATGGGATTAATATACTGTAGTGTACTGAGGCATACTAAACTTAATCAAATGTATCTCAGTTCTGTGTGCCTCTTCCAGAGAGCAACCCATGTGTCCAATACAAACAACAGACTTTAAGCCTGCTGGCTATTACACCTTATTTTCTTACCTTGATAGGCTTATCACTGCATTATCACAATGGAAGGCAGAAGTGATTAATTACCATGAGGGTAATTCCCAGTAGGGTAATAATTACCCCCTGAGCACAGATGCATGGAAAACCACTTAGTTTCCCACACCTTTCATATGCAACAATTCAGCTCATAACCCATATTCATTCAGTTGATGGAGGAATCCCATTTTTGTTAGGGACTTAGAAATATTTGATACTAATTACCAGATACTACATATTCAGTAAGAAGTCAAAATAGAACACAACTGATCAATGTGATATTTAGTTAATTTCTACATCCATCTCCAAACTAAAGAGATTTAATGCAAGAAAATTTTATTTCTTGCTCACGAAATGCTCAATGAGGATATCTGGGATCAGGAGCAGACTTGGAATGATCCACTAATCCAGGTTCCTTTTATTTCATTATTCTGCCACATTCCATAGGCAGCTCCTAAGTTTGCTGCAGAATGTATGAAGAAAGGGGAAGACACCCAGATACTTGCATCCCTCTACTTTATTATCTCTGACATGTATCTCCTCTCATTTCTTTGGCCAGAGCTAGTCTCAAGACCACACCAACTGCAGTGGCTCTCTGTCTGCTAAGTTTTAGTTTCCTGAATCACTGTGGGCTCCACTTCACAGCCCCAATTCTGTGATGTGGATGGGAACACAACACTTTGCTCATCACTGAGATATCTAAATTACAAACTTACTACTTATAAGGTCCATTCCATGCAAGTAAAAGAAAATAAGAAGAGTAACAATCATAACATAGTCTGGTTCAGATATATCCTTGGCATATCTAGAGCCAAATCTGATTCCATCCAGCTTTCTAACACTTCTAAATTTCAATTTTTTTTTCACATACTGACACCTCTTAAATCTGAATGTCTCATAGTAGATAATGTATTAGAATTATATTTGGCAGAGCTTTTTTTACCTTAGTGCTACATAAATTAATGGTATATATTATAATCAGTGCATACTATGTTCAATGAAGAATAGTTTGTCTAAGAGGGAAAAATAAGTTCTGTTCAAGTCAATAAAGGAAATAAATGGCTAAACAGAGAAAAAAAAGAAACTAGTTTCTTAAAGACACTTTAGGACATTTATAAGACTAATATATACTTTGCATCTACTAAAGGAGTAGAGTACTCAATGTTGCCCAACTTTTTGGGCCCATGCAACTCTTTTATCCTTTGGCACTTGTTTCTAGTTCAGAATTGGTTCATGTGCCATGATTCAATGCTTCTGTGGTTCCTAAGTCCTTACATTAAGACTTTGACTCTTATTAACACATGCCCAGCTTCCCCGGAGAGCTCTGTCACTTGCTCCTCAGTATTCACATAGCAACCATCTGTCATGCTCAATGGGGACAAATTGTCATCCTTTCTCACTAGGCTTCAGTTCCTTGATGACAGCAGCCAACTCTGGTCTGTCTCTGCATACACCACACCTGTCACAATGTCCAATACCTGGGAAGAAATTCAATGCACACCACGTGTATCAGTAATTATGATAATAATTTTGGAAAATAATATCCATTGACTTGAGTCTCTTTGCAGAGAGAGGCTAATAAGATACAAGAAAGGACAGATTGTCTCTGTTACCTTCATATTTCCAGCCCTAATGTGTATTTGTTATCCATATGTGATAAGTGCTCAAAAAGCTTCAAAAGAAAGAATGAGTAAATTATATATAGTCAGCCCTTGCCTTGATTGGTCGTCAGCTAAATTTCTCCCATTTTTATCAACGGCCCCCAAGAAAGGAGAAATGTAAATGCCTTTTTTGACTCTCCCCCACTCCGTTTTTCTTTTTTTTTCTAGAAGGCAACCAATGTCAAAATACTTGAGCAGGTTTCTGATGCAATCCTGCACTAGATGTACAGGTCATATCATAAAGCATTACTTTGCGTAACCCAGGGTTCTTTGATATGTATCTTTGGAAGGAAGTGGGCAATGACGTGGGTAAATTGCATTATTTGTCAGGTAGCTGGTCAGTTGCACAAGGGGCTTTCCTTTCCTTCTATCTTTCACACGGGAGGAACCTAAGAAACGGGAGGTGAACAATATCCCAGCTGTGGAAAATAACACATGGAACACTAACAAGGATCCGGTGGATGTTTTCCTTGAGGGACAAGAGACATAATTCAACCCAAAGAGTCTGAATGCTAGTCAGAATTGAGAGCAACAGCCCTAATGCAATGACCTTATTTCCCAGACCTTGTACAGGTCCTGCTTTACCTTAGCCATTATGAGAACCCTACTTTCATTACAAAAAAATTGTGTTAACTCTGCATTAGTCCATTTTCGGCTGCTTATGACACAATCCCACATTATAAAGAAAACAAAGTTTTTTGCAACTCACAGTTCTGGAGGTCCAAAATTAAGGTGCTGCATCTGGAGATAGCTTTCTTGCTGGCAGAGTCCCTAATGGCACAGCCATCACATGGTAAGATCAGGAGCATGTGTGTGTATGTGTGACTCTTCAGCTCTCTCTACCCCTTTTTATAAAATCGCCAAGACTCACTCATGCCAACTCCACCCTGAGTAGAGTGATCTGATACTAATTGCCTGTCAAAGCACCACCTGTAAACATCAGAGCAGGATTATGATTTCATCTTCTCAAAGTTTCACATTGGGGATTAGATTCAACACAAAAGACCTTGAGGGACACACCCATACCACAGCTGAACCACACAATAGCTACCTCCAAACCCTGTTCCTCGTGTGTTTTCTCCATAGTGACTCCTGGGCCTTATGTTTTTGTTTTGTTTTGTTTTGTACCAGGGTTTGAACCCAGGGGTGCTTAACCACTAAACCACCATCCCCAGTGCTTTTTTTTTTTTTTTTTGTATTTTATTTAGAGACAGGGTCTTACTAAGTTGTTTAGGGCCTCACTAAGTTGCTAAGGCTGGCTTTTGAACTTGTGATCATTCTGCCTCACCCTCCTGAGCCACTAGAATTACAGGTGTGTGCCACCACACCCCACCTGCTTTTCTATTTAAAGAAGTCCAGGCAAGGTATTAGTCACAGAGTTCAGCATGCATTGCCAGCTATACCCTGCTTGGCTTGGAGCTGTTGATGGGTGAGGAAAAGGTAAGTAATCCTAAAAAGAAGGTGACACGGAGAGGCTCTTCACCTTGACAGAAGAGCCGGCAACAGTGGAAAAGGGACACAAATAAAAGTAAACTAGCAAGTGGGCACTTGGTAAAGGTGAAACTATTTCAACCGACTATTTTACATTTTATGCTGATGTGTCTGCCTCCTTTCTTGTTTTGAGTCAAAAAGGAAAAAAGGGGGGAATCCCCCCCTACCTTCATGGTCTTAGAAGTTTGAAGAGCAGGAAAAGAAAGAGAAAGAAAGCAAAAGTTTGGATGTGACACGGTGGAAAGGATCACACTTAGGGTAACATGAAAATATGTTTCAAACACTGAACATAAATGCGCTTCCATCTGGACTCTGCATTTTGAACCTCATCAAAGTGACGGTGCCTTTTTCATCTGGCTCCTCTGAGATCAGGACAGGGAACTGATTCGAATAAACACCTCCTGAATGCCTCAGTAAAGGAAAGACTCAATGACACACGTGGAGTTGTAGCCAAAATGCACGGACTCTGGGTGAGATTGGGAGTCCTTGCTTCTTGCACCTGCCTCCCCACCTCCTGCCCATGTGGCTTCAAACAAGCCACTTACCTCTGGAGACCTTTGTTTCCCTCTCTGTATTAATCCTGCTGCAAGGAGACAATGGTCAATGCAGGCTAAGACTATGGAACTGTCATGATTTTGTCTTCCATTAATGCTTCATGAAAGTTTCTTACTGCTTGTGTAGGAGTATCACCCTGTGCTCCTTTCTGAGCACAGTTTAATCTAGACTGGTGTCCTAATATCTTCCATCTTTAGTTAGATGGAGACTTGCATGGCTGAAAGGATGCACAGTCAATGGCACATGGGACTCCTGTTACTTCGTGGGTTGGAGTTTAATTCCTGTAATTGGTTCCAATCACTAAATGAGCATACACCACCTTAACCAGGGCTACTGGTATTGACTATGAAAAGGGGATGGTGACTTAGGGTGTTTTGGGATAACACACAAATAAATAATTAAACTTGTCCTCTCAGGTTCCAGCCTCTGCTTGAAGAAACTCCTCCACATCATCTTCTCCAGTGCTACATTAAACATCTGCTCCTCCCAGTCCCACATATGTACCCACACCAAATCCAAGTGATCTTGCTCTACTTTAAAAATATTGTCCTGGCCCTTATGATTATTGGTCTATTTTGAAAGGTATTTTGTCTCCACTTATATCTCTGCAAAACCAAGGAGATACTAGAATAGATAATACATCAACCTATAGTAAAAAGAAAATCAATTAATGAAAGACAGGAAGGAGGAACTATTAAAAATCGTGTTTTTACTTGTTTGTTTGTTTTTACATTTTTTTGCAGTGTGGAGATTGAATTCAGGGCCTCATGTATGCCAGGCAAACACGCTGGCACTGAGCCACATCCAGCCCTAAAAGCAGATTTTTAAAGGTACATATTAGAAAACAATTCATAGTACAACTGCCCCAAACAAAATAAATTGACTTGAACCAACAATAAAATATAACATTAAGCTTAAAGGTGAGGAAATTAAAGGCAAAAATAAGTTCTGTGTGTAAGGCATTAAATGAATACTCCATTTTCTTTTCCTGAGCTGCTCTGGGACTCCACAGTCAGCATTGCCCGAGGAAGGCCAGAGCCCCTGATGCCTGTGAGCCTCTGCACAGGTGTCTGCTTCATTTCCACCAATCACATGCCTTTGCATCTTCTTCTACCTCAGCCCAGCTGGAGAACACATGCTAGGGGACAAACACTCTGAAATCTCTCCTCTACTCTTGGACACTGTTTCCATGGAGGTAGCTCATTCCCATATAAATCCCTCACCTTTGAATGTGCTGAAAAGTAACTTTGAAATTGCACTCAGAGCCATATGGCAAAGCCAAGGGGCAGCATATGGGCACAGATTGCTCAGTGCTGATCTACAGCATCTTAAGCTCACCTTCCATCTCTCTTTACTCAGGAGGCAATGGTAGGGTTGGCATTCTGTATTTTGAGCTACTTTGTCCTTCTTGTGGGAAAATGAGTCTCCTAATCTGCATCCATGATAGACTTATTTTAACTTTTATGGTCACAGGAAGGGCGGTGTGCAGAGAAATATTTATATTTGTGATAAATGGGATGTAAACTGATAAGGAATACTTACAGTGTGGTCTGTCCAATAAAAATGTGACTCTCTGATAAGCTTTCACCTGTCAATTCATGTCATGCCCATAAAGCCTGCAGATTGGGACAGGTGAGTCCCCTGCAAACCGATGCACAGGTTTGTGCGTGAGATGGCAAGTGGAAAGAGGGACTCTGCTGTCAAACCATGAAAGCTGAGTTTGTTTGTTTGGTTTTTTTTAAGGAGCTAAAATGTTTGAAGAGAAGGAAGTGTAAAATAAAACTGGGAGATCAGACAAAAGGAATCAAAGAGGAAAAATAAGTAGGCAGAAGAATGGGGGATTCAGGACCTATCTCTGAAACCACTGGCCCTTCCTATCCCACCTCAACGTCAATACCAGTGTAACTGTAAGGACAAAGAATGCTACCATAGTTGCAATACACTCCAGAAAGCAGGACTGGGCCAACAGGTAATGGTTTGGCCACACTCTATCATTAGCCTCTTTCATGGAGTCAAATTACTGAGAAGATGTTGGTGAGCAGGGGCCCTGGCCTTCCTCGGGTAAATTACTGAGATGTTGGTGAGGTGGGGTTCTGGAGCTCAGGTTGACACAATGAATGAAAGGCTTCTCTCTGAGCAATATCTCCAATATAGGAGTTGAGTGTTCAGTGGATGAGGATAGGCGAAGCCTCATATCTCCTTATCTTGTCTATTTCAATAGGTATGACTGCTTTACCACCTGCAATAAGGATGATTGGGCTTTCAGTACTCTAAATGCATAGGGTAGAGCTTCCCTCCAATTCATGGGGCTGGACAGAAACAGTGAGCACCATATCTTCGAGGCACTCATCCAGAATTCAGGCTCACAAAAGGTAGTGAGAGCAATGTGAGGAAAGCTGGCATCCTGCCCTTCCTGGAAGATCACTCCTCTGCTAGGGGCTGGGCTGGGGACAGAGGGGATAAAGCCTGTGTCATTGATAGCACCTGCCTAGAGTCCAGTTTTTGTCTCATGGAGTTGGTGGTGGGAAGTGAGTGAGTGTTTTGGTTCACATGCTATAGCTCTCACTATTCCCACTGAGTATTAGTGGATTTTCTTGAACAGATGTTTATTCATTTGCTATATGCCCTTTGGACTATTCCAGAGACCGCGAATGCCTGTGTGGGTGTGTAAATAATTTTCACCATTTTCTATGAGGGACATGTCCATGGAGCACTTCATGATACCATGAGAGAAGTGGTCTATAGGCCAGTTGTACACCAAGGTTAATATCTCAAGCGTAAGACCTATAATCATAACAGGGAATCAGAAAGAAGAGAAGGAGGTAAAGGAATACAAAAAGGAAAGAAGAAGAAGAAGAATGAGCAAGGTGAATAAAAGGGGAAAAATAAAAGCAAGGAGATAGGGGGAAATACATAAAAATTAAAAAGAGAAAAATACGCAAAATGATTGAAGTTGGGTCAAAAATAGCATGTGTGTGGAGCAAGTGACACAGTGTGGACCTCACTCACACTGGCCCTCAAACAATCATTTTGCCTTCTAATATTGGCCATTTATTTCCCTGTTCATAGCAATGCTAAGTTTCTTAAAGGATATAATAAGTTCCTGGATGGAGGGGTCTTCTATTTCAACATAATGAAGCTTTCTATTCTTAAAGGACTAGCTTACATACCATTTCCTCCAGAAAGCATCCCATATTCACCAAGACCTCCCTCAATTTCTGTTGTTTTTTCATTTTTTCTACTGATTTACCTTTACCTCATTTCTTGATGATAACTTCTAGATTTCCTTGTCTCCTGCTTATTCCCAAGTTCAATCTTCTGTAATACCCTTGAAGATTCTTCCAATGTGTTTCTCCAATGTTGTTAACAATAAACATAATGTCAATAACCCTAATTAAGAGATAGATATACTTTTTAAGAATGGGCAGAGGGAGATTGGCACATAATGTGTTCATATTGTCCCATCCATCATAGGAATGAAAAACTCTAAATGAACAGATGAATGAATGGCAGAAATAATGAAATGTGCATATGAGCAGATTGGAAAACCAAGAAAAATAACTCAGTAACATGGGAGGAGAAAAGAGTAAAATCAGAAGAGGAAACTGAGATCTGTTCTTCTGGGCCATGCCACCAAAACTTGCTTTGTGACCTTGAGCATAATACCTACATCTCCCATTTAATTACTCTCCTTTAATGGAAGGAGGTACACTTTCTTGCTCAGAGTCTGACATGCTATGCAAAGTGATCTGTAATAAAACAAAATGGGAAGCAGAGAAAATCTCTAAGGAATTGAAAATTTAAGAAGACCATGCTTTAACTGAATTTTAAAAATATATAAAGAGAAGATGACTGCTCCTATAAGATGCTACACTCCAGGTTCCAGAAAGATGTTTTCCTTCCCTTCCCTCCATTACATCATCAACTCAAACAAAGCGCCTATAACTTTGAAATGTTTATTTTTAACAAAGAGAGAATGCTGGACATAACCTCACAGTTTGGAAAATCTTATGTCTCCAGAGTTTTCAGGCTAGATAATTGGATCAGCCTCATCTCACAAATACCGCTAGCTCCCAAGTCCATGGAGAAATTTGGTTTAAAATTGCCACTCAGAGCTGTGAGGGACCTTAACATCTCAATTAAATAGTTGACATAAGAACAAAAGGCAAAGAAAATGAGAAGGTGGACTGACTAATTCCTGGAGGAAGGGAATTCAGTTCCTTCATTGCACAAAACATAATATTCATTTAAGTAGAGGTTGTCAGAAGTTATCAGCTCTGAATACAAACATATAAAAGTGCAATAACGAATAATTCAACAACACAAGGTATCCAATTTCTACATGGGGGCTTGAAAATTCAATATCTAATTATACAAGGGAAATTGGGGCCCTTTGGACTTCTTCCAGGTAGCAGAGCACATCACTCTGGATTTATAATAAGGACTCCCCAAATTAGCCCAGACTTCTAGATAAAAATTTACTAGCAATCAGCTGTGTCAAATGCCAGGAAGGAATCAGAATCACATTGACATCAAGAAGAGAAGATGCCTCCCATAGATTATATCAAAAATTTGACCTTTCAGAAAACATTTCCATCTAGAGTTTCTTCTGTCTTCAGAATTAATGTGGCATCACTGAAGGAAAAACATACATCTAAGGAGAAGAGAAGGATGTTAAAATCTTGTCCTGAAAATAACTTCTATCCAAATCAATTAATAAAGATCCTTTAAACCTTAGACAAAGAGTGATGGTCAAATGTGGAAGTAATAAATGGTGAGGACAAGACAACACTTCATGTCACAGTCCTATTACAACTTAGTAAAGAGGAATAGAACGAAAGAATGGCAGAATGGAAATTCCATGGTGGAATGGAAATGGAGCATGTTTTAGGGACAGGTAAACCTGACTTTGAGTCAATTCTTTGCAATTTGCCAATTGTGTGACTTTAGGCTACTGCTCTAGTCCCATCTATAAAAATGAGTAAAAGGACTTTTTAAATGAGTTTTCCCAAAGGATAACATAAAAATATGCAAAAATATAGTACAGAGACTGGCACACAGTACATTTAAAATACAATTATCTTCATTTTTCTTTCCTTCAAGTTATAACTTAAAGGTTTTTATGACCATAATTTTCTTCTCTGGGTACTATTGGTAGGATTAGAGCATATAATGATGGTGATTGTAAATGAGATCACATGAGATCACGTGATATACCTCACCATGCTCTGTTTGGTATTTCCTTTAGCTTAGATGTATGTTGGCCAGGAGTATTGAGGTTAGAGAGGGAAATTAGACCTGCTATCAAGACACTTGAATAGTTCCCTGATGCATTTACAGTATAGCCTGAAGAACATCATTGACCTTTAAGGAACTTAAATTATGCCATCCCCAATAGGGACCCATAATCTAAACTCTGTGTGATAGCTAATCTGCTATCACAACTGACAACTTGATTGGATTATGAGATGCCTAAAATTAAGAGACTTCTTGGTGTGTTCATGAGTGTGCTTTCAGAAATGATTGGCATATGAGTCAGTAAAATGGTTTATGAATTTAAGACAAGTATTGGAAATTTCATGTAAGGTATGTGAATAATTTGATGAGCAGATCTAGATTAGTGAAGATTTTTAAAAATCCAAATAGCAGAATACAAAGTGTATTAGTCAATGTTCTCTAGAGAAACAAAATCCATAGATATATGTATGTATATGTATGATTACAAAAAAGGGAATTTATTAGATTGACTCCCACAATTGGATCCTGGATGGCTTTCTGTAGATTAAAGAGCTGGAGGAACCAGTAGCTGCATAGTCCAGGAATCTGAAGGCTCAGAATAAGAAGAATCAATCATGCTCCAGTCTGAGACTGGAGGCCTGGAAGCTCCCTGGAGAATCACTGATCAGAGTCTGCTTTGGAAGAGTGAAGGAGCTGGACTATGATGTCCTCATGCAATCACAGCAACAATCTAAGCACCCACTTGAGAAGGATGGAACTTGTGTCTATGTTGACTTCCTTCTTCTTTCCTCATGTCTCCCATCCAGGCCCCTGCCTATTGGGCTGTGTCACCCACATTCAGGACAGGTCCCCCCACTCAGTTTGCCGACTCTTGAGAAAGTGCTTTCATATTCATCAACTCAAAATAAGCCCTAACAAATGTTCTCAATTGTGATATGAGAAATAAACTTCTCTTCTATATGAATTATTTTTTATTTTTTTATTTTTATTTTTAGATATACATGACAGGAGAGTGTATTTTGACATATTATACATACATGGAATAGAACTTATTCTAATGAGGATCTGATTCTTGTGGTTGTACATGATGTGGAGTTTCACTGGTTATAAATTCATATATGAACATAGGAATGTTATGTCTGATTCATTCTACTTTCTTTCTTACTCTCATTCCCACTCCCTTCCCTTAATTCTCCTTTGTTAAATCCGATGAACTTCTATTCCTCACCCACTTGTTGTGTGTTAGCATCCACATATCAGAGAGAACATTCATCCTTTGAAATCTTTATACTTTTAAAAAATTTTTCCATTGTAGCTCTTATTCTACTTTGGCACAGTAATTTTAGAGAGGGGTTAATTTCCATTGACCTACCTGACTGGCTTGTTTGTTAAATTAACTAATTGCCCTCACCTCACCTTCAACGGTTCATGGAAAAACAAAATGAGGCAATGAACTATGGGATAAAGGACTCAGATGATAGTACAAAGCTTTATCTTACAGGCTGCTATCTCAGAAGTAAGGCAGAGAGCTCAAGATACCTCACTAACTTGAAAGTCATTCCAAAATGAAAATGTGTTAGGGTTACATTAAGTGGAAAAAGAGATACTCCTTGTTCCTGAAGACATGGTTTTCATGAGATGACAGATATTTATCAACTAAAGCCAACTTAAGTGAAGAAAGTAATTTGAACATAAAGGGCTAATTTTCAACGTGATTTTTCAACCTATGATAGTAAGAAAGCACCTGTTCTACCACCCCTAAGCCCACTCAACACACTCCTCTCATCTCCTATAAAATGGATCAAGTATAGATGTTTTGTCTAAGATATAGATATTCTTAACAGTAAAAAATCCTAATTTTGCCAATAGTTTTCAAATTACATGCGGTGAAGTGCTGCAGTCAGCTAGCTAGACAAGGGAAGTTCCTAAGTCTTGGTGTAAGCTCTGCTACCACTTAATGTGTGAATGAGAAAACCAGGTTTCCACTTTTTCGCCCTGCATTGATTTCTGAATGTCCTTTACCTGCATTGTTCTATGATTCTCTTTTGCAGTATATTTTAATTTGCAACATTATTAAATACTTTGATTGTAAGTTTTTAGTCATGACATTTGTATTTTTGCTTTTCTACTTAACTAACCAAGTGCTTTGATTAAGCTAATAAACCTCCCTGTGCCTCACTTAGTTTCTCCTAGAGAGCTGGTAGAATAATTATAGTGATCCTATGAGTTAGGTGGAAAATAAGAGATGACAAATCTGAAAAAGTACTCAGAATAGTTTAAGGTACACCCTTAAATAAATAAAAGTAAGCCACAGCTGTTCCTCCTCAAATAAATTATAAGATCGTTGATACTTGGACCACATATTTCATGTCTCAAAGTGCATCTCTGTAAATCCCATAGTAGATAGGACAGTGCTGGATATGGAGAAATTCACCTAATAAATCAATACTGACTTATTGTAAAAATTAGTCATGGAGGTCTCCAGGAACCTTATCAGACATCTTTAAAATATTCAGTAATAGAGGTCTTCATTAGTGAGGAAAAGAGAAATATTCTCCTGAAACAATAAGCAGAGCGAGTGTGTGTGTGTGTGTGTGTGTGTTTACATTAACACCCCTTCCCCTAGGCGAAATCCAGATAACAAGAATTCAGCACATCTTCACAAAGGCTTAAGGTTCTATGTTCTTAAGCATTTATTGCTAAAATGGACTATACTCTTCAAGAAGTCTAGTGGAGAACGCAGGCCTACAGAGATTTCATAAGACTTCAGTAAGAGTGTGTGCACACAAGAGCACACATTACAAATGCTTAGATTTTTTTTTTCACCTAGTGCTGGGGATTATGTATGTTATGCTTAGATATTTTTATTCTATACATTCTTCAGTTCCAAGGTCATCTCCATAAAGCTTTTTCTGATAAATATATCTAGAAGCGTCTGCAACACTCTCCTCAGTTCTAGAGGAATATTATCTGTTACACCTCCCTGTTTTTATATGCATGACTAGGTAATATTATTTATGCACATACCTTAAATAGAGGCAGCGGAGTGTGGACTTTGAAATCAGGCAGATCTAGATTTAGAATGCCATTCTGTTACTTAGCATCTAAGCATCCTTGGGAAGATTCTCTAATGGCACCTATACATAAGAGGATCTGGGGGAACGTTGAAATAAAATAGTATATGTAGATGAGCAATAAATCTGCTTCTTCCTCTTCATTCTTTTTCTCTTAACCATATGTCTGAAAGTTCTTAATGACAGAAACTACTACTATAGCGAAATTCCCTTCTCAGAGAAGGACAAGCATCTTAATGAATTAAAATAAGACAAAAGAAAATAAAACCCCAAGTTACATACTGCTTATTAATGGAGAAAGCAAATCAACTTGTTTTTAGAACACTTCAAAGAATTATTGAAGAAGATATAACATTGAATGAAGGAGAATCATAGATTACCCCTGGCTTTATGTCTTCATGTTCAATAGAAATTATATATGTTTTGAGAAGTGACAGGGAATTAGAGTTCCTTAGTTGAAATAAAATCTACATATGTACTGGTAATAGGTCTAACAGAAAAAGTTTTTTTAAACTCACAGATTTAAGTACCACGTACACACCCACCCACACACACACACACACACACACACACCAGAGTCAGGGACCTGAAATAGTCTGTATTCCTGAGGGAAAACTAGTAATTAAACCAACAGGTAAGGAACATCCAGAGATAATTACCAGTAATACTCAGACACACGTCTAATGATTAATAGCAATAGATACCATGGAGGTGATTAATAAAGAGGCAGGTATGTAGAGATAAAGCATAAATGATTAGAATAAAATTCTCTTCAGGCCTTGAGGAAAGATGAGGCAAGGCAGAGGAGTTTGTCTTTCTAATCATCTGCCACTAACAGGGTCATGTGGCATCCAGAAAAACAGAAGAAGTCTGAGATAAAAACTGAAAAACTGAGAAATTATTCATATGAAAGCCTTGAGCAAGTTCTTAAACCACTCTGTCTCAGAATCCTCCTCTGAAAATGGAACACGGTAATATTTCAGGTCTTCCCCAGCTTTGTGAAAAGACTGATTATTGCTGATTTCCTTCAGTGTTAATTTCAAATACTGAAATAAGCAGTTGAGAGACTGAAGGAAGACTGGGTCAAAAGTTGAATAATAAAATTTACAAGGGACAAATATTGAATATTTGCCAATAACTGAAACTAAGAATCTCTGAGCTTCAAAATTCAAAGTGTTGATTCATGGGCGAGGATGTAGGTGTTGAAATATTGCCAGTTAATAGCGTCTCTGTGTAAATTCAACAGGTTGGACATGTGCTCTGCCTTCCTGGGTGGGATGCCTTTCAAAGCTCTGAGGAATTCCTGTTTTCCACTCACTTACCACAAGCTCAAAAATTAAGCACTCCCATGTCTGTGTCTCAGGATGGTCCTCACAGGCTACCAGCATAGGTAGATTCAAGAACAGACCATATGTTAACACCATCATGGGCTTAAAACCCATATCTATAATGCCAGATAGTTGAAAGAGTTTCCTCTTTCCAAATAAATTCTTCTTTACTTATTGACTTACTTTTTCATTGAGTATATGTATTTTTCCTTTATTTCATTTTTTAATTGGCACATAATAATTATACATAATTAGAGGGTCTCATGTGATGTCTCAACACACATACATTATATAATATTCAAATCAGGGTAAGCATATATCAGAATAAGTATATTAGCTCCTCAAAACATTCATTATTTTTTGTGGTGAAGACATTCAATACTTTCCTCTAGGTGTTTTGAAATACACAGTACATTATTGTTATCTATGTTCACTCTGCTAAGTAATAGAAAGGAAACATCATTATGAACAGACTTCTACCTCTTCCAAGATCTGTTTCCCTGACACTATTAGGTCCTTTGTCAATTAATTCTTGATTAAATATTTTATTTTCTTGCTATATGGGGACCTCTCAGGAGAAAAGACATTTGGTTTAATATTTTGGGGTACTGACTACCTAATTTGGTTATTTATAAGATTTGCAGAGATTGTTATTACCCAACTTGAACAAGTGAATTTAAAGATTTCCCATTATGTTGCTGTGCACAGAAAACTCTTCCAAGGCTCCATCACTCTTAGCCATATTTTTTGCCTGTGTTTATAAGAACCATCTTGTCTCCCAAACTTTGTCCCTATAAGTAGAAGCCATTCTCCACAATATTTATTTGGCAGTTAAAACTGAATGTGGTGGAAGAGAAACAAATATTTCTTGCACATTTCTCATTAAATCTCCAAAACCTCTTTGTAACTTATCTTTAATCTTTTAGAGAAAATTATATTACTAAAATCGTCCAGCACTACCAGAAGTTATTACTTTTTGTCTCTTGGTCATAGAAACTGCAACCCAGAAAAAGATCTTGTTTCCTTTGCTAGGATGTAAGAATTCTGTTATCTTGGTGAAACTGCAGTTGAGTTAAATCAGGAGAAAAGAGATACCCAAAGAAAGTATTCTTCACAATGTTAATATCACCCTCACCATTGTCACCATTCACTATTGTAACACGCATACCTCTATTTTTGTCTTAGACAGAGTTTTAATTGCATTCCACATACTAACATAATGAATAGAAATAGAAATATACATCCGGCTTATAAAATGTACAGTTACACATACTCAACTTGTAAATTTCCTCCTCTGACCATCCTTACACAGATTTATCCTTTACAAAGCTGCCCTAGAAATAAGAGTACCAGCCATTGGTGATGTATTCACCCATTAACATTTCCTTCCCCTCAGATTTTTCTTATGTTCTCCAGTAGGAATAACCATACTGCCTTTCACTAAGGATGATTTAGTTTTTCAGCTGCAGATGAGCTCCTTGATTATATTACTGGATCAGTATTTTCTTTCCTTCTGATCTTGGTCATGGTTCATGGAGGATCAATTATACTTCTGCACTCTCATGACTTTGGGCTTGGTCACGTGATTTGCTCAGCCAATAACATTCATGTGAATGTAAATTAAGCCACAAGGTTTGCAGTGGGTTGTTTAGATTTGTCTCTTGCACCCCTAACCTGTACTACAAGAAGTTTTTTGGACCATATAAAATGGTCAGAACACAAAAATTAACTATCAACTTCATCATCATTATCGTCATCATCATCATCCATCACATTTCAAAGCCCATGAGCAGAGTCGGACCTACATTAAGGGTTGCTACTGTGTGTGCTTAAAATGAAGTCACTGCTACATCCATCTAATGAGGTGATAAAAGTACTACCTATAATTCTAGACTACATATGCAATTTTAAATGTACTTTAATACTCTTCAAATAATAAAGTCTTCTGAAGAACACTCTAAGGGGGAAATAAGGGGCAAGTAGTAATACTCAAATTTTAATGATTAAAATAAAAAAACCTAAGGCTAAAAAAGATTAAAGGATTTACTGTGAAATGTCACAAGTAGTTGTGCCAGAGCGTAGGTAGAAGGAATGGGCTTAAAAATAGAATTTATTTTTTAAAGGATGACTTGCTTGTAGGTCAATTCCAAGCTCTTTGGGGATTTAAGTGTTACTCAAAATGTATTTGTTAAAAATAAATATAAAAGTCCTTAGGCTTTTAGCTCCTGTGTGTCTCCAGAAAAGGACGGATCACGGTCCTCTTCCTCTCTCCATGGGGACATTTGACCACTTCTCCTTGTCAGTACCTTGAGTTGGCTTTGAACAAATCAAGTAGACAGTGAAACTAGACATTGAGTATTTAGAACCCAAGAATTCAACTGTCCCTTGTAAACTGATTGTCTCTGATCTTCAAATCCTCTACTAGATGATATTGGCTACATCCTATAACAGTCCAAATTTATTTCCTAAAGTCTGCAACCCATTCCATCTGGTTAATCTTCTGGCTACATTCAGACCATATTTGTCATGTTTTGCTGAATTCTATCTCTGTGAATTTACCTTTATCATTTTCCTTATTAGGAATGACTCTGGCTCTCTCTTGAGCAGGACAGCATTTCTTGAACATTCCGGTTAAATCTCAGTGCCTCCACAACTTTCCCTCTAATTTACTCTCGCATATTTTGACCCACCCTTTCAATCTGTAAGCTTTCAATATTACACAGTAAGTGCCAAAAAGAGGTCTGGGAAAGTAGTAATTGCAATTAAGATGAAAAAAAAATTGTATATGTATATGTGTGACCATGTGTGTGGCTACAAATTTTTCAAAGAATTATGTCATAATATTAAGTGCTTTTCATCACAGTCAGTCTTTGGTCAGTCATAGTTCATCCCAGTATTTTGTCAGGGCAAAAGTTGACTAGGAGGAAGAGAGAGATGTTAGCATCAATGTTTCATATTTATATAGGGTCAAGTATACTTTTTCAAATAAAGCAATTATACTAATAAAGTCAAACTGGCATTAGTATTTTAAAAAAATATTTTTTTTTCTCATTATAAAATATAAATATATGACTATTCCTAGAAAAACTTGGAAAATATCAAAGAAAAAATGGGAAGGAAGGAAAATGATACCCATGTCAATGACAAGACTCAGATACCTATTTGTTACAACATTTGACAAAATATTGATAATAACCCTTTATTTCACTTATTGACTTTTTATTTATCATTCCCAACAATATAAAATTTAAAATACATAACAATTGTAGGAAAAGATGCTTCCATTTCATATACACAAACATTTCAATTGCAAAGATAATTAACTCACTCTAGCTTCTAAGAGACAATAATCCAGGAAGGCCAATCTCTTCATTTCTTGTAAATAGCACATTCACATCTTCTCCATTCTCTTACAATCTGCCTCCTCCATGTGTGGAGAATTTCCTCTGCCTTTTCTGCTTAACTAGTCTATTTATTCCTAAAACCCACATTGATGTAATATATAATATTTACGTTTTGGAGTCAGTTAGTATTCACACTTACATTTTTGGAATTAGTTGCCTCCAAAACTTAGAATCTTGCCTCTGAATTTTGTGTCCCTCACTTATAAAATGGGGATAATATACTTGAGTCAACAGGTGACAATGAGGACTTAAATGAGATATCGATGCATGTGTGGTTCATGACTAGTAACTGGTGGAGCCGGAATTTAAACTAGGTTGGCTGTACCATAATGCCCCACAAGGATGAGAAGCTTCATAAAAATAATGCTGTTCCAACTACCCCCTGTAAATCCTATAAGCAAACTGTGACATTAAGGAGGTGGTCTTCCCAGATATGTACGTACCACCTCCATTATCTTAAGCCAATTCTGACATCTAAACCTAGGTTCTCATCTGCAAAATGAACACCCTAATAGTCCCTCCTTCACAGGAATGTTATGGAAAAATAAATTAAGTGATACATGTATCTGGCACATAGTAAGACTTCAATAAGCTGGGCACAGTGGGGCATGCCTGTAATCCCAGGGTCTTGGGAAGCTGAGGCAGGAGGATCTCAATTCAAAACCAGTCTCAGCAAAAGCAAAGCACTTTACCTTTATCAGTTTTCTTATTAGGAATGACTCTGGCTCTCTCTTGAGCAGGACAGAATTTCTTGAACATTATTCCGGTTAAATCTCCGTGCCTCCACAACTTTCCCTCTAATTTACTCTCACATATGTTGACACACCCTTTCAATCCGTAAGCTTTCAATATTACACAGTAAGTGCCAAAAAGAGGTCTGGGAAAGTGGTAATTACAAATAAGATGAAAAAAAAAATGTGTAATTTTTTTTAAGCAACTCAGTGAGACCCTGTCTGTAAATAAAATACAAAATAGGGCTGGGGATGTGGCTCAGTGGTCAAGGGCCCCTGAGTTTAATCCCTGGGACTCCCCTGCAAAAAAAAAAAAAAAGACTTCAATAAGTGACTCAATTATTTTAATTATTTTATCATAATAATAGCAATGAGAAAATAATAATAAAGGTTAATCCTTGGGCCTTTGTGGTAGTCAGCATTTTTCTCAGCCTCTGTAGTTTTCATACCATGTGTCTTTTATCATTCCTCTTGAAGAATGTCAGCAAAGCTTCCTTAAAAGAAAGAAAAAAAAAAAGAAAGAAAAAAAACTCAAATGCAGGCACTTTATGAAAAGGAAAAATGGGTAAAAAATTGGGGAGGGGAGGTCAGGGGATCATAGGAGAGCCATCCCCCAGGGCTGGCTGCTGGCCATCTCTCCTTCTGATCCACTGCTCCCTCCCAACATCCACTTCACCAAGAATCTTTTCAGGGAAAGGAAGAAAGAAATGCAGGGGTGTTCTGGATAACACAGGGACAGGACAAGAGGGAAGGAACGAGGGCATTCAGAGCAGAGAGTAAGACAGGCCACGTGAAGACAGGAAGGGGAATTCAGAAACAGGAAGGAGAGAAAGAGAGGGGGAAGATAAAGAAAGGAGGAAGTGGAGGAAAGAGAAAGACAAGGGCAAAGCGAAGCAGAGGTAAACGAATTTGGAGTTACATTCTAAGAAAGAGAAAAACGAGTAAAGTCAAGGAAAAATGGTAATAAAAAAAGAAATATAGGACAAGGGGAAGGGAAAGTGGAAATGATGAAAAGAAGAGACAAGAAACAAGACCGTGAAAGGTGAAGGAGTGGGCAGAGAAAAACAAAATGATGAGCATGAGACTGGCAGCTGGAGATGAAATAAAGGAGAAAAGCAAGAGAGAGGAGGAGAGAAAACCAGACCAAAGGCAAAGAAGACACTGAAGGAGAAAAAGAGGTGCTAGAAATGAAGGCACTACTGCTGATGCCACCAGTGCCATCTCAGCTGGGATGACATGAGATATCACAGATTGGGTGGCTTAGACGACAGTTTTCTCCTGGTGCTGGGGAACGGAAGGCCCAGATCAAGGGTCAGTTTCTGAGGATGGCTGTGTCCTTGTGTCATGGATGGCCGTCTTGTCTTCCTGGAGGAAAGAGAGAGAATGAGAGTTACCTCCCTGGTTTCTCTCCTGGGGTCATGAAAGTATTTCCATCTTGAATTTTCCAACATCAAGAGCTCAACTAAAACCAAACGTCTCTCAAAGGCCTCACCTCCTTGTATATGCAAATTTGGGTTTCAACATTTAATGGGGGTCAGTCTATAACAACTAATACTGATAATAATAAACACACTGAGGATGGAAAATAGTAAGAATGGATTTAGCATAGTTTATATACGTTGGTCTCCAAATGAAAGATCCTGTTATAGTCATTCTAATAACAAAAATAATTAAAGTAGTCCCTATGAGCTCTCCTGTCTCTAATGGCAAATCACAAGTTATTTTAAACTGAATGCCTCCCTATGGATTCCATGGCTCTCTTTTTTATATTGTGATTTTAAATATAAGATCATAAATGACTTCATCCCTCCAGGGTTATGTAATCTAAAGTCATTTCAGAATATTTCATGAATACCTTACCTTGCTGGGTCACAACAGGTATATTTAGGCAAAAATGTGGAGGGGAGAAGGAAAGATGAGCCTTAGTTCAAGGTAGTACCATATTCTTATTTCACTTAAATCATTTTGATCAATGCTTAATCAATGTTTGGTCAATTTTGTGTCCTGAATAATTTAACCAACACAAATGGGGAATTATGTAAGAGGAGTCCAAGGATGAGGTCTGGAATAATTCTTGATGATTCAGGGGTATACCATAAGAAAACAAAGACTAAAACCATGGATTGCATAAATTTATAGTCTCACCATCCATATTATATCAAACCAACCTATCTACACAAGCCATCTCTTTCCCCAGTCCCAAGGAATAATTGACAAATTTCTCTGGAAAATGGAGCAAGTCGAGATCTGCCAAACTTTGTGGATTTTTTAAAAATGTTTTTATTTATAGATAGACACAATATTTTTATTTTATTTATTCATTTTTATGTGGTTCTGAGGATTGAACTCAGTGCCTCACACATGCTAGGCAAGTGCTTTACCACTGAGCCACAACGACAGCCCAAATTTCATGTTTACTTTAAGAAAAAACATAGAAAACTTTTATATAAAATATATAAAATTTTCTTATATATTTTAATTTCCACTAATAGCACTGAAAAATCCAAAGTTTAATTCCTGAAAATCATTTATTAACAGGTGATGAAGATGAATATGTTCCCTACAAGTCAAACTGTATGTTATTTCCTGGTGCAGGGTCTAGAATGAATTTTTGCAAGGAAAGCATATGATATAGAAAAGTCATTATTTTAGGGGGGAAAAAAAGACAATGAAAACAGAGCAACTTTTCTTCTAGAAATGAGTCCCAGAGTGACTTGTTACAAGTTCCAGAGATATCTGTACAAAGATGTTCATCACAGTGTTCTTTAGAAAATTAAAACATGCACACACACCAATACCTGAAAACAACTTAAATGGCCATCAGTAGGGCCCTCACTAACTGAAGAGCAATCTATGCTCATACAGGGAAATATTAAGTGTCCGTTAAAAAAATGGTCATGCTACATTTTTGATATGGAAAAATAACATTTTATTAAGTGTAAAAAGCAAATAAAGTAGGAGTGAATAGTATGATTTCATTTATGTGGAATTCTGTGGGGGGGGGGTGTGCAGGTACAGGAAGAGAAAGAAACATCCTCAAGAATGTTTGGTGAAATATTAACAGCAGCCAGCATTAAGGTGACTTATAGAAATTCTTTCCTGTAATTCCTATATTGTTTAATTACTTTTATTAAGCACTTAAATT
The DNA here is from genome assembly GCF_001458135.2 of Marmota marmota marmota. Lineage (NCBI taxonomy): Eukaryota > Metazoa > Chordata > Mammalia > Rodentia > Sciuridae > Marmota > Marmota marmota. The sequence continues at coordinate 13,093,753 of NW_026000051.1, forward strand.
CTGAATACATCATAATACCGTAATATATGCATAATTAAGATATTTAACAATAATGAGGGAGAATAAACAAAAATTGGGGTGGGTATATGTAGATTTATCATATAATTTAAGATGAATTGTTTAACTTAAGTTAATATAACTTTATAGTCAGAGAATGGGTATATGTTTGGAATAAATAAAAGTGAAAACTTATATATGTCATGAACACTCTGTGATGACTGTGCTTTTCTCCTGACTTGACCTTGACCTCCTCACTAGGTCAGTCTACAAAGGAGAGTGGATTTCACCTTCTTATTTCCCTTAAGTGCAGACCAAACCTCAACGGAGTCCTGAAGTCCCTTTCACAAGTTCCACAGATCTATCCCTAGTAACCAGCAAATGGCTAGCACATGGTAGATGGTTGGTAAAGGTGAGTTGTTTAAACATATAATATATCACATGTAGACAGGTAAGAAGCTTGTTACAGTCAGTTTTCTCCTTAATCCACAGAGCCCTTCATTTTCACTTTGCTGCCCTGGTTCCACACCTGAGTCATCTGCTCAGGAGTGCTCATGAACATTCCATTCCACTAAGCTCCTGTACACTCCTCAGAACCCTCTCTGTAATCTAGTAATGATTTCTTATCAGTTCTCCCTGAGCTGTGTCTATGTGCCACACACTGCACTGGGTACTAGACTTCTGTGTGGAAGTTTGTGAAAAGGGTCTCATGACTACCAGGGAGACACAATTAACAGACTACTAGAAAAAAATGAAAAAAAAAATCAAGCTTCAGAGAAAAAATTGGGGACCGGTGATACAGCTCAGTGGTAGAGCATTTATCTAGCATTCCTGAGGCTTGCCCTGGTATCAATCTACAGCCCTAGAAGGAAGGAAGGAAGGAA
>NW_026000051.1:13094652-13117464 GCF_001458135.2 Marmota marmota marmota
AAAAAAAAAAAAAAAAAAAAAAAAAAAAAAGACAAAAAACAAAACCCACTAGGAGCTCTGCATAATGTGATGATGGGACCCAAGTCAACCTCCCTCCCTCCATGCTCAATGATAAAACTGCTGAGGAAAAATAGTTCACAAAGACTGAAAGCAGGTTTGAAAGCCTGGTCTGTCACTAAAACCCCTTTTTCCAACTCTATTCTTCTAAAATCCAAGGTATCTTTACAAATAAAAATTAAAGGGCCATGAGAACCAGTTTAAAAGAATTACTTTGGTACACTCTTTAATGAGTACTATAACATGCTCTCATTTAGCACATTTTTAGTAAGTAAATGAAGTTGGAAATTGAGTAGAAGCAGTCCTGGGATGTGATTCCATCTTAATTCGCTTCAGGAGCTCTTTGTTTTACCTGATAGTTTAAAGGTCGACTTCACCATATTGGCTGGTAAGTTCTCTTGAATTCTTTTTTTCATGGCATTTAAATGGGCACAGTCCTGGGACTGCATGGTAAGGACAAGTGTAAATCTGGGAGTTCATCCTGCTTGTGGTAGGAATGAGATCCGCAGCCCAGGCCTTTGATGTTCCTCAGTTCTTCTTAAATCTGCCAGTGTGCATCCCTCTCTCCCAACTCACAGGATTTTTCAAACATACCTATACATGGCAATGAGTACACCTTTATCTAAACCATCCTTTTCCATTGTACTTATTTTGAGAGCATTTTTTTTATTTTCTTTTCTCCGCTGTATCATAAACTTGTTTCCACCCTTAAACACCTCAAGACTTTGAGCATTCTGAAAGACTCCTGTCAACATGTCAAAGTATTCAGAGGGGCACAATGTGTGGGACTGTCATGTAATTGGAAGAGATACTAATATTCTATAGAGAATGATAAAAATAACTATGACAATGTTAATAATTGATTCATTTAGTTGATGCTGTATAGATATTATATTCTTACAAAGTAAGAAATACAAAGTATTTTAAAATAACAACAAAGAAGAAACTTTCTTTTCAAAGTATTTTTTTCTTTATGAAAATTGGGTCTTGTAATCCTAGCCTACAATATGTAGCAGTAATTATTTCTCTCCCATGGATGAGTAAATACCATAGTAATCTTATTCTCCCTTCCCATGCTCTATCCCAGTCTAATTAGGAAGATGGGGATACAGGTGCAAAGATTTTGCTCTATTATGAACCCAGTGAATAAAGACAGATATCTGTGCTTGGCTCATCTCTGTGTTACTCATAATGTCTAGTACTACAAGACATAACTGTCTAGTTGCTGAATGAAAGATGAACTAATCAATGTCATTGGCCATTCCCTACATGTCCTTAAGCCCGATTATGTGCTTCCCCCATATCATCTGATGGCTCACCCACTTTTTGATACATACCAGATGCCCATGTGCCCAGAGAACACCTGGAGAATCATAGGTGGAGGGGTCCCAAGGTCTTCAAGGGTAGGATCAAAAGAAGTGCAGTTCACTCAATTTTATATTATTGGTCAAAGTATCTGAGAGAAAAAGCACCATTCTCCTTCCAACATTTGAAAGCATATATCAATGATGATTACACTACCAGTTCATATTTACTGAGCACTTACTGTATGTCAAGCACTGTTTCAAGTCCTTTATATACATTAATGCATTTATTTCTCACAATAAGCCAATGACATAAGTGGCATGGTCCCAGTTTTATAGATGACAAATCTGAGTGAGGCATAGAGAGGTTAAGTCACTTGTCCAAGGTTGAACTGTAAAAACCAGACAGAAAGTCTGGTTTTATGAACAATTTTTAGCACAATCATCTACCTCTGTAGACACAGGAATCAGTCTAAGCTGATATTTAAAATACCTTTAAAAGCTCATTCCAATATAACATACTTGTAATGAACAATCAGAAGGAGTGCACTATTAATTCAGAGACTCTTGCTCAAGACCCAGGGAAGAAGCCCATAGACATGCAGTTCAGATAGACACAGGCAAACTGGAGTGAATGCTACTGCAGCTCTACATACAAAGAGCAGAAGGAAAAACAACACAGGAAAATATCTAGAAATATATTGTGGAAATAGCCAGGCCCAGAAGTATGGAGGTTCATGATATGGTTAATTTGATATGTCAACTTGGTTAGGCCACAGTGCCTAAGGTGTTTCGTCAAATACTAATCTTCATGTTTCTAGAACAATAATTTTAGATGAGATTAACATTTAAATCAGCAGAAGACTTTCAGTAAAGCAGCACCCCATAATGTGGGCAGTCACCCTCCAATCAATGAGGGTCTTAGAAGAAAAAGGATGAGGTTGCCCATGGAAGAGGGAATTCTGCTTCCCAACTACCTTTGGACGAGCACTGCAACATTAACTCATTGTTGGGATTCCTGCCTCCTATTCTGCCCCATAGATTTCAGACTCACCAGCCCCATAATGAGTCAAGATAATTAAATCTTGCTTGCTCTCTATATTGTTTCTGGTTATATAAAGAACACTGTCTAAAACGGTTCATCTTATGTTTTCCAGTGGCAAGTGTTCTGATACAGCTGAAATATAACACTGTGTAACGAAGCATGCACAGAGTAAGACAGAATGATAGAAGCTGGGTCATAGGAGGCCTTAAACACCAGCTGAAGAACTTGTGTTCTATTTGCAGGCAATGGAGGAGGGAGCATCACAAAGACCTCTAGAAAATCTGATGCAACAATGGATGGATTCAAAGGGAGTAAGACAGGAAGCAGGGTCCCAATTAGTTGGATATTGAAACCACCTAAGTGAGAGAGTCACTCAGACATAGGAAGCCCTCTCCCCACAGTACCCAGTGTGATTGAGAGACTCCTAACCCTGAGGCCCACCTCCTGCAAGAATCTTGCACTCACCCTCCAGAAGCCTGTTGCCTCTAACATCCTGAGATTGAAAGGGAACAGGGTGATAAAAACCTCAAGAAACCACTTTGAGAGCCCCCAAGAGCACAAAACACCCCATATTTGGAATCTCAGACCTTAAGAGGTAGAAAAAGACTTCTTTGCTGCTTAAGCTTCTGCAGGTTATAATGATGAAAATTCTATAATCTTTCCCCAGAAAAAAAAAAAAATCACATTTATACTTACATAAGATTGTACAGGCAAATTCAGGATTCACAGAACACACCTCTTCCATCCATAGATACTCTAGGATACCTGACAAGAAAGCCTAATGTCTGGAATAAATGCTAGCCAATGCAGAACTCAAAGCTGAATGAATAGATCTGAAAGAGTGTGGCTCTCACTAAGGACTTCTTCACTCACATCCAGTGAACCGTTCTGGAGGTGAAGAAACATAAATAGTAATGAGATAAAATAAACCAAAGACTCTTTCCCCAAAAAGTTGTATTAAGAAGATGAAGGAGACACAGACCCATGAGAGACATCTGGTTCTGGGGATTTAGGAGAAAGTATGCTCCACTGACCTGGGATCAAAGCTCAGCTTGCTAGTAAGATCTTCTGAAGATGTCTCAGTCCCTTAGAGATTTGGCTTTTCATTTGTAAAGCATGAATAATATTTCCCTGGAAGAGGCATTCCAAAAGCTAAAGGAGAGACTACAAAAGAGTCTAATGCTGGTAGTGCTGACATCAAATACAGGTAATGAAAACCAGGAATAAAAGTGATTTTTGCTTTGCTCAGTTACTACCAAAACCACCAGAGATGTACAAGTCTCTTTGCGTGTTAATGACGAATATAGCCTTGTCCATCCTTTAAGAGGGCTGCAACCACCACGGTCTTTCTTGGGAAGATAGAGGAGATGTGGTCTCTCAAGAGGTTGTGGGGAATCTCATAGAGAACACAGTTTGTAAAGATCAAAACCTAGCTCTTTCAAACTCAACTATATGTTAGACTCACACCTGGGGAGCATCAAAAATAAACAGATGTCCAGCTCTCCTTATTTCAAGACCTGAATCTCTGAGCTTGAGGTCTATGTATTTATAGTTTTCATGACTCCCCAGGTGATTCTCATGCACCAAGAGAATTGAAATCCTCTGCTCCAGTCCAACGATCCCTCCTTTGAAACATGAGGACACTGAGGCAGAAAGGATAGGATAGATTCTGAAGGGCACAGAGACGAATCTCATCTTTGGGTCTCCTGATTCCCAGTCTCTGAATCACCTGGGCACTGTTAAAAAAAAGTGGGTTTCCAGGTTCCACCCCATGTTTACTGAGTCTGAATCAACATTAACAAACTCTCCAGATGATTCTCAAGCCAAAATTTTAAAACCATTCTATGACATCATGATCCTGCCCCACTCTTTGAAAGATCCATTATTCTTTGCAGATAGAATCTAATGTTTTGGCAAATATAAATGACAACAGAGAGGAATGAAAATATCATGAGACCAGAGATTAAGGAAGAATCTGTCTCTGGGCTTTGCGGCTTCCTAGTTTCATAACCTAGCTACGTGATCTGGAAGGCTCAAGGAGTACATGAGAAGAGAAAATACATGTGTAAAAATTTGGAAACCAGAAAAAGTGATCATTAAGAAGGTTTAGAGGCAATTGTTATTGCTTTTTGTGGCATAAACTCTATCACTTCTGTTTCTTCAAATATGAAATGGATTTTGAGCATGGGCCTCACAAAAATGCCACCTATCTGATGTGATATTGAATGTTAAGTGCCTAGCACAGTGTCTCTCTTATAGCAGATGCTCCACAAGATTCACACTTCCACCTACAGATACAAGAGAGAAAATCCAAGGGTTTGCCATCATGGTGTTCCCCAACTGTCGGGAGCTGCTGGCCTGGCTGGGGGCAGCCACCACGCAGCATGGTGAGGCTGTAGCAACTCCAGAATTTCCACAAAGGATCAATAGTTCAGACTGGCAATGAGCCATGGAGGTGGTTTGTGTTTATTGTACAGAGCACACTGTATTTCCCTAGGCCTCCTCTGTTCAAAGAGCAGTCCACAGCCACACAAGGTCAGCATCACCAAGGAGCTTGACAGAGATCCCTACCTACTCCCTGCCTAGTGTATCAGAATCAGCATTTTAATAACATAACTTGTTGAGTTGTGTACACATTAAAGTTTAAAGTGCTCTGGATTCAGCTGTATAGAACAGGGGTGTCTTAAAAGCATAACGGCGGAGATTAATGAGGCAGAAAATATGTCCCCTAACCCCACAACAGCACCCCCCTCAATACCAGCTCTGTGTTAGGAGAAATAAAATAAACAACAGTGAGGAAGCTCATAGGGTCACTGCTTCTAGAAGTCCATGGAAGTATGAAGAGGGGAGAAGAGTCTAAATAGTTACCCTAAAGTGTTGACTCGAAACATAAATATATGAATGGGCCCCCCCAAAAACTATTTAAAAATGAAATTTTACAAGAAGCCAGATCTAAAGCAAATATCAGCAGAACTGTTCTGCCTAAAACAGGGGATGATCTCCTGGAGCCCAACAAAATGCCTCCCCACCTCCACCCAGGGTGATTCAAAGATCCCTCCCCAGGGCGCTCTTTTTGAAACCTCTGACCTAGAAGTACTTGATTTTGTGGGTCAATTTGGTAGGTGTGTGTGTGGGGTGGGGGGGGGCAGCATGCTCTTACAACCTCATCCTGAGCTAAGTCAATGAGTGAATTAGTCAAATATGAGTACGAGTGTGCCTCATGTGACTGCACACTAGATTAGGACCCAGGAAACCAATGCTTACAACACGTGGCTTCCAAATCATCTCTACACCAGGGTGGAGCAGATCAGTGGGCGGCCCCAGTACTCCACAAAGGAATTAATGCATTCATGAAGACCTGAGACAGGCCTCTTCCATCTGAGCAGTACATCACCCCAATGCCTAATAAGGTGCTTCTTCAAACCTATTTCACCGTCCTCATATAGTGGGAGGCAGATGAACCGAGGCAGGAAGTGAAACACAGTGTTGCCAGTACAGCTGTTTAAATTAAGGGAGTAGGGCTTAGAACCAAATTATTATTGTGGATTCCCCAAACATATTGTGGAGAGAAGTTGCTGTGAGGACCGAGTAGGTTGCAAAGCATCATCATTTTTGTAAACACAAGTGAAAGCAGAAGGATTTCCAGGGGCAAAGGTCTGCTTTTCCACTCAGCTTCTTATTAAATGGAAATTCAGAGGCCGGAGCTGCGGTCAAATGCAAGGTCCCTTGAAAGATGAAATACATGCAAATGTTTGGAAATTCTAATGTTTGATCTCAGAGGTTTTCATAACCTGCATGTGGTGGTTCAGACTGCCAGTATTCAAACCATACATGCACAATGAGACAGATATGCCTGGTGGGGAAATGATAACTCTGGATAGATAATATTAATACTAATTATTAATATAACGAAGTGTGATCAAACCACAATCAAAGATTCACTAGCAATATCAGCACCATGAGTTTAGCACGCATTTAATTTCCTCTGGCCAGACAGTTTACATGTGACACATTGCCTTGCTCACTGCTGATTCTCCAGCAGCAAGAACATTTTGTGGTACAGAAGAGAGGCTGACATACACACATGACATAAATATAAATACAAGGAAGTCCCCACTCACTAACTCGTAAGGGGTCATTATTATTTTTATTACACAGAGAAAGAAGCAGACACTTAGATACAATAGATGCCATATCAGAGTCCACATGGGGCCAGGTTCCCACGCAACTGGATCAGGCATAGATCATCATGATAATTAGGGATATTAAATATTTATTTTGAGCCAAATACTGCACTTAAAATTTTTCATATTATATTTCCGTCTTCCAACTCCTTGCAGGATAGACATTAGTGCTCCCATTTACACACAAGGAAAATAAAGCTTTCCAAGTGTAGAAGCCTGTTCTGTGCCACTATAAAAGAATTCCTAGAACTAGTAAATTATAAAGAACAGAGATTTGTTCCTCACAGTTCTGGAAGCTGGAAAGTTCAAGGTCAAAGGGAGTACATCTGGCAAAGACCTTCTTGCTGTGGCAACCCATGGTGGAAGTTGGAAGGACATGAGAACACATGATGGACAGAAAAAGGAAGGGAGACCGAACCTTTCCTTCCACCAGGAACCTACCCTTGCATTAACAAAGACACTCTTAGGGTAACAACATTAGACCCTCTTGACCCAGTCACCTACTAAAGGTCCCACCTCTCAAAATTGTAGCATTGAGGATCGAGTTTCCAACACATGAACTTTGGAGGATGCATTCAAATCATAGCAGAAATATTAAATGATATTTCTCCAGACTTTGAGTCCTTGGAGAGTAGCAACTCCTGTTTCCATCTCTAGCACCCTGCTCCTTAATAGGTGCCTGCCATATAGAGGTTCTTAAAGAAGGCTGGAATTAAATAAATGAGCAAATTAGTAGTTAGTTGATCTGTAATCCTTCCTTCTATTTATAGCACTAATACTATATACAATTCTTAGAATCTTGAGAATTAAAATAGTCCTATGATAAACCATCTCATCTTTTGTCCCATGAATAGCTGTAGAGGAGATAAAATAAAAACCCTACAGTTTCCAACTAAGACAAAGAAGTTAATAATGTGGGAGACTGGGCCCAGGAAGAATCTCTTCCTAAGCCATAGGTGTACTTTCATTAAAATTAGACTATTCCATAAATTCAACAAAAGCTGATTTATGAGTGGCCACTGTAACTGAATTGTACTGATACTAATCATTGGCAAGAATCTAAGTAGCTAGTTTTGCTCTACCACCCCACTGGATGGGGGAAAATGTTGTTTTTCAGAAATAGTAGTTCAGTGATTTTCTCATTTACACTCTGGTTTGAATATGAAGTATCTACCAGAAGGTCATAAGACAATGTAGCCATAGGTGAGATAATTAGATTATGAAAGCTATATCCAACACCTAATTCATTTAGTCACATGCCTGACCCAATAACACTCCCTGTAGCAATGTACTCTGAATTTTCTATGGTCCCCAAATTCAACACTCCAATAGCAATGTCTACTTGTGGATCTTTCTCTTGGTTCACCATGATGCATCTGTGAACCTAAAAAGAAAGAACTGTGAAAAAGTCTCTGAACCAAAAAATCCAGCATGTTAAGCTACCAACCATATTCCCATAGCATATGTCATTCTAGAAGATCCAAATAGATATTAAGAAACATTACCACTTTACTTATTCATTCATTTATTCTATTACAAATGCAATAAGTCTTATTTTCAGACATAATCACTAATAAAAATCAGACTATGAATAAATTAAACTTTCATAAGGTTTGAACAAATTCTATCAAATGTCTCTTACTATGATATATTCAAAGATACAAATAATATTTAGAAATATTTTTTAGCCACTAAAAAGTTCAAACAAATGACATTTGCTTATAACCATTACATGTTGTTGAGAGTCTAATATTAATTTTAAAGACTAATTAAATGATCAGATACATTAACTCTAATAAGTAGTTATTACCTACCAATTACCCATCAGTATCAACATTTATAAAATAAATTTATGTATTTTTTTCGTGATAACTGGAAGTGTGTGCATTCCAGGGATATCGCATAAAAGCCAAATCTAGTTCAACACTGTAGATAGAAAAAGGTGGCTAGCTGGGGCTCTGGACTCTCAACCTTGCCCCCATGGGTAGGATAGTGGGGCCTCCCAAATGAAGTATGATTTCCAGGTTTTTCAGTCCATAGAAGATTAAAAACAAAACAAAAAAAAAAGAATCTGGATAAAAAAAAAAAGTCATTTCTAAACAATAAGTAAGAAGACAGGAAAAAAAACATAAAATTCAGGTAATTGATTTAGTCAGCTTTTTGCTGCTGTAACTAAATAATGCCACCAGAACAACTGTGGAGGAGGAAAAGTTTATTTAAGGACTCACAGTTTCAGAGGTCAGTCCATAGACGGCTGGCTTCATTCCTTGGGGCTGGAGGTGAGGTGGAACATCATGTCTAAAGAGTGTGGTGGAGAGAAGCAGTTCACATGATGAATATGAAGCAGAAAGAGAGAGTCCACTCATCAGATACAAATTATACCCCAAAGGCACCACCCCCAGTGATGCACCTCCTCTAGCCACACCTTACCGCCTGTAGTTATCACTCAGTTAATACCATGACAGGATTAACTTACTGATTGGGTTGAGGGTCTCATAACCCAATCATTTCTTCTCTAAACCTTGCATGTTCTTACACAGTAGCTTTTGCAGGATACCTAATATCTAAACCATAATAGTACAAAAATATAGCAAAAATGGAACTATTTGGTAAAGAGAAAATAGTCTCTGCATGCCTCGATAAGATGTCTCTTGTGAGAATTTCAGTGAAATCACAGATGGGACCATGAAGCACAGCAGCCCATGAGGCAGGCACTCAGTACCTGGAAGATGTTAAAAGGTTCCAAGACTCAAGACACCAGAGCAATAGTGGGGCCAAATGTTTCATTGGGCCAAATGCTCAGGATGTCAATTGCAAACAATCACATGAAGACAAATTGTGATTTATTGTTCCTATTGATAATTTCAGAAAGTTTGCAATCATTTTTTCAGAAAGATTTTCATCTAAATTATTAAAAAGCACAGTATGTTCTCTTAAAGTTTCAGTTTCAAAAAGAGTCAAAGCAGAACACTTGATTTACTGAGAACACCAGATAAATAAAAACAGTCTCGCAAGTATTCATCATCATAATCTCTTCCACACTTTTACAATTCGTTAGAGGCTATATGTATCTTACCCCCAGGGAATGCTGCACTTGGTTCCTATCTGCTCTCCTGAGCCACTTCATGTCCCTGTAGATATGCTGGTTCACTCATGGTTTATGTAAAACCTACCTCATTGTACAAAGGGTTTGAGGCGGCTTGTAGGAGAAACATACAACACAAGAGTAAGAAAAAATAAGTCCATATAAGGGAAAATGTGTACACTTGTTTCAATGGAAATACTTTGCATTTAGGTTGCATCAAAAAAATAAGGATCAGACGTGGTAGGCATATCTAACAATCCAGAAGACTAGCTGAAGTCCAAGTTCTGAGAAGCACCATAGGTTGTGAGTAGCAAAGGCAGTGTGGTTGCCTAGAGAGAGAAAAACAGGGAAAGAGGGAAATCTGTGGATAGATATCTGCAGCTATCTATGTAGGTATGAATGTAGATACATAGGTCTGTAGCTACATTATAAATATCTGTATTTAATGGAGGGTAAAATTGAAGAGTCTAGATCAGCAAATGCTCTCAGGTATGGAGAAACAGTGCACATTGCCATAAGAATTCTCTTATAGAAGGTAACATGAGTAGGGTGGTGGAGGGGGGTTAGTAGCCCCTTCAACTTCACCTTGGGCTTCTGAGAACCTTTTTCTCTTGAGGGGTCAAGGGATGGTCCATGGCAACCACTAGTAGGAAATTTGAAGCAACAGAAGAAACTATCATGCACAGTGGACAGACGACAGAAATACCCACCACGGGAAGCCATACTGATGGTAAAGAGGGGTCATGGCTGGGGGCAGTGAAACAATGGTTGTCACCATTATAGCAGGGCTAAATGAGTGGCAGTGACTGTGTAGATGCTACATCATCTGGGTGGGACAAAAATGCTCAGTCTTGCCCTGCTTGCTTCCAGCTCCCTAGATTCAGGCTCTGTCCACCACTTCCTCTCTAGCCTCTGCCCACCAAAGACCATGCTATAATTGCTGTACTGGGTCTCTAGGTTTTCATGATGCAGAAAACAAGAACCATAGAGACCACAGAAAAGGAGGAAGGAAGCATAGGAGGTGCATGAATTACAGCTGGAGGTTAAGTGCGTTCTTGAAGGACATAAAAAGCCTGCACCCAAAAGGGATAGAGAATTTTTAGTTTCTCTTTAAAATTTTCTTTATTTCTTTCTTTCTGCTATTGGTTCGTTTTCAGGAATTGTGCTAAAAACCGATAGCTGCAAGGAACATGGCTGGAAGGAAAATGAGGATTTTAAGGATGGTGGATGTCGTCCACCTATGCCATCCCTATCATGGTAGTTAAGGATTGCAAATAAATGTGAGTTTATGCTGAAAAATATTTTTGGTGATTTTGCCACTTTACTAATTATGGTAACTAAGACTGGACCACAGAGGGCATGACGTTGGAAAAACTGCCCCTGAAAGGTCATGGAGCAGGGACGGTACAAGAGCAATATGTGTTGGTGAGCATCTGTGACAAACTTCCAGGGACTTAAAAAAAAAAATAAGGACAAGAGTACAACAGCAAAACTCTTAAGGGGACGGGAGAAGAGGAGGTTTTGCAGACAGGAACAGAATCCCTGGTCCTGCGTCAAGAGGTGGAGGCAAGCGTGGTGTGAATTACTGAGGTTAATGAATTCACAGGCTTGTAAAGTGGGAAAAGGTGGATTCTATGTAAGTTATAATAAGAGGATTTCCCCATGTGCTTATAAGAAGATTGTTCCCAATCACCTAAAAGGGAAATTGAAATTACTTTAACATGGTAGCAGCAGCTCATCATAATGTGACTTTCTTTCCAGCCTCATCTTTGACTCGTTCCCCCGCCGTCGACATCCTACATCAGTGACTACCAGCTGCAGAAGGGTTTGATTCCCTGCTCCGGGCATTTGGCACAATCTGGGGGAAGGTGAGGGTTGCTCCAGGCACTGATCGACTGGATGCAGGAAAGGAATGCAGCTGGCACCTGGCAATATGCAGGACAGTCCGCTGGACACGAGTTATCTGCCCTAACCATCAGTGCAAATGGTGACAAATGTTACTTTAAATGCACTGAACTCCAAGCTTGCCTTGGTTTCTCATGGAGCCATACTGTGGTACAATTCTTCCCTCTTCCTGGAAAATATTTTGCTTTTCTTAAGTCACTAACTGCTCCACATTTCCACTCATATGGGTTCATCTATTTGAGAGTTTCTTTGGTTTTCGGAGAATAACGGAGGTGGTATTGCTTGCATCCTGCTATTGTATTTTGTATTGTATTCTGCTATTGTGGAAATTCTGTGATCTGCATGCCTGTTCACCTCAGGGACTCAGGAGGCTGAAGGAGGAGGTTCACAAATTTGAGGCTAGCTTCAGTGATGTAACAAGACCTCAACAATTTAACAAGACCTATTGAAAAAGTAAAAAAAAATAAATAAATAACAAAAGGACTAGGGATGTGGCTCAGTGGTAAAGTTAGCCTGGGTTCAATCTACAGTACTAAAAGAAAAAAAAAAAGAAACTCCATAATTATTGATAATTGCTTATTATTTTCTCTCTAAATCTACCACTATAAGTCCACAAAGATATAATGAGGTGGTCCCTCATTATATGAGATGAGGTGGCTTTTCATCTTTTTGTCTCTTAACTCTTGGCATTGTGTGATCAATAACTGTTAATTGAATGGATAAGCAACTAAAGTTTCTTAACTCTGAGGTGGTTTCTTTCATTTTAAAATTGAACACACTAATATCTGCTGTGCATTCCCATATTTCTTGTCATGATAAAATAAGACAATAGATGGTATGTTGTTTAATATTTTTCAGAATGATGATACCTTCTGTTTACCAACCACCTTCTATGAGTTTGCACCTGGGTAAGATGATTTCCAACCTCCTCCCCACTTTCATATGGAGCTAGGGATCAAACCCAGAATGTGGTTCATGTTAGGCAAACACTACCACTGAGTGACAGCCCTAGCTCCATGTAACACTTCTAGTTGTCCCAGTTGGTAAGATGTAGTACCAATTGAACAGACAGAAACAGCTAAGCATAAGGAATACAGGTGATTTGCTCAAGATCACAGATGGAGTCAACAGCACATCTGAGGCTCAAATACAAATTTTGGGAGCAGAGAGATGGGTGTAGATTTTGACATCACTGCAAACACCCTACGTGTCAAAGATAGGGAGATCCCCAAAGATAGGAAATGCATCCAACCTAGTAAAGGAAAGGAATTTTTCTTTCTGTCTCCTGACCCACAGAGATCTTTCTTACAAAATCTGGAGCTTTAAAAACACAATTACTCCACCTGATTAATCAGAATTGTTTGTTTGTTCAAAGAGGATAACTCATTATGGAAAATATGCATTATAAGGCCATAATATATGTATTTATTCAATTAAGTCTAATGTATTATTTAAGGCTTGGTGGGTGATATTTATCACTAGCAAATGCTAATTTATACAGATTATCAGAGTCTAATTAGGTGCACAGCTTGTGGGGACAGCCTGTACTTGGAAGGTGCAGCCATGACTTGGTCTACTCTGGGCTGATGGATTTGTCACAAGGTCTGTCAACCTATGCCACATACTCATTTTGGACCATAAGCAGGTTTAAAAGTAAATGGCTGAATCCAATTACCATGGCTCCTTCTAATTGCTTGTGTGAGCACCTTGGTGCTCACTCACTCCTGAGGGCTTCCTGTGAGTCACACACCCCTTTGTGCATCACTGCTCAATGTCACTCCACCAAGCAGAGATAGTATTGGTGAAACTGTTGTCTTCCCCATAAAACCAGCACAGCCATAAGCTATATTCAGGAGACAAGTGGGCCCATCTTCAACATTCACTCAACAAACAAACATTGAAAAGTTACTCTGTGCCAGGCTTTGGGCTGGGGCTAGAGGATACGAAGATGAATGAATGAGTGACTTCTGTATCAACAGGAAGGTTTGGCATACTGCTGGGGCACACCCTTTAACATCCTACACTCTAGAACTAAAGTAGAGGCCTGACTCTGCCCATTACCAGTTGTATGGCCAAAAGAGAGTGCTTTTAACTCTTAAATCCCTGTCTCCTCATCTATAATGGGGAAAGAACTGGTCATTCAATGTCACTATTCATAAAAAAGAAGCTACAGGGGCTGGTCTGTGGCTCACTGGTGGAGTGCTACCAAACATGTGAAGGTGCTGGGTTCAATCCAGCACTTCCCACTTTTTGATGTTACTTGCAAACTTTCCCTTTTACCCTTGAAGATCAGCCCTCTGGCTCTTTGTCTCTCCTCCAGATATTCAATCACACCCAACAGTACTTGATCAGTACAATGAGTTCAACTTTTCTTTGTGGAAGAAATAGATGCACTAAGATGGGGGGGACTTGCTCTCTCACCTTGCTAAATATTTCATTCCAATTGCTGCTTCTGGTAAACTGTGCTTCAGCCTGAATGCTACCAGGCATTGAGACTTTTACCCCAGAAGCCTGAGACAGCCCTTTCTGAGGTCATTGAGGATTTAAATTTGGTAACATATTTGCTCTGCTTGGAGGCCATCTAGGTCTTTCTTTCCCTCTTCTTTTAGTTACAAAGAAATGATCTCTTCATGCAGGAATAGCTCCCACAGTGATGCTCTGTGAAGTTGGTCCTTTTTTTTTTTTTTTTTTTTCTCTTCAAGTGCAGCACATCCCAAGCAAACAGGCAAGAGTCACAGTCAACACAGGGGGACTTTTCCAGGTTCTCTTGGCCTAGTTGGGCCTTGCAAACTTCGTGAGTTTCTCTCTGATGAGTTTCTTTCAGAAAATTGTGAAGACAGCGCTGGCCTGGTGAGGACCACAGAGAGTGGGGTATTTTTTTTTCTAAGGAAAGACATAGAAGCTATACCTGTTAGGGTGAGGGGAGAAATAGATTCCCTGGGAACATGAACATTTCTGTTAAGGGTTTTTAATGTAGATGGCTCAGAATAGGAAATATAAACAGCATATCCTCATCTAACAGGAAAACTTATAGTAAGTCTGAAACAGAAATCAAGCACCTTCACAATTAACATGTTTTAAGCCCATGTTTCCTACTAGACACCAGTTAGGCATTTTGTTCGACTCTGAATTTGTGCGATTCTTTCTTTGTTTTGTTTAAAACGTTTTACTGGTTTTAATTAGTTTTACATGACAGTGGAATCCATTTACGCACTTTGATCTATCATACATTGATGGAGAATAATTTCTCATTTTTCTGATTGTACATGTTGTGGGATCACATCTGTCATGCAGTCATTTGTATACATAAGGTGATAATGTCTGATTCATTCTACTATCCTTCCTATCCCCAAATCCCCTCTCCTCCCCTCCCTTCACTGCCCTCTACCTAATCTAAAGTAATTCTATTCTTCCTAGTGTCCCCCTACTCTGAATTTATGTGATTCTTGTGAGCACTATTATTATCCCCAATTCACAGATGAAGCAACTGAGCACCAAAACAAAGGACTGATATGTGGGAGAGGTGAGATTTGAAGTTGTGATCCAGCCTACAGAGTCTCCTTCCCTATACTTCTACAAGGATGCCATCCATCTGTGATTGTCCCTGGGAGGTTCCCCTCGCCTTTGATCTTCCTTCCTTTAGATAAGGAAGATCCTTATCTATTCCTTTCTGCTCAGTTCTCCTAAGGTGCTTTTCTTGCATTTAAATCCTCTCTCTCTTACCTTTTTCTTACTGCACTAGTTCAGGGCTGAATTCACGTCAGTTTTATTTTACTTCCTAAGAAAGACGCGCAGTGGGGACTCAACAAATATCAGAGCATGGAAATGGTGTTCCAGAGCAGAGTTTCACAATGTTTGTGCAGAATGGATGCTATTCATTTTAACATCCAAGAGGTCATTCTGTAACACTGAAAATCTAGGGAAATATTCTGTGATTAAACAAAAGATTCCCCCTTTCCTCATTTCTTCTCTGTGCAATACTTTGGGTTGAAAATGTTCTCTAATGAACATGCTGATTATGAGTGGGTTAGGGAGTTTTTGTTTTGTTTTGGATTTGGGTTTTTTTTTGGGGGGGGGGAGAGGGGAGATTTTGTCTTCACAGCAGGAAATGAGGAGGGAGAGAGAGAGAGAGAGAGGCAACTGTGAAGAAGCCAATTTGTTTTTTCAAACATAAATAGAAAAGAAATATGACTTAACCAAGAAATTATCTCTAAAAGCCCAGGGAACCCCCTGCCTGTCCAAACAGACAAAACACACAAATATCCTATGTGTGTTTTCGTGAGTTGTTAATTTGTTGCTGACAGTGAAAGGGAGCAGTATCAGGAGGCCATAAATACACACATGCAAGACAGGGAGCAGAAGAGTCAGCAGTAGTGGATGCACAAGCTATCAAAGCTGTGTGGAGGGGCTGTGAGCAATCCTTATGCACAGGTGATGTGTCTGGGAGTGGGCCTCAGTTCTCTCATCCTTCATCAGCTCTTGAGTAAGTTACCTTACCTTGCTCGGTATTAAGGATCTCGTGGATGGTTTTTCAAGATACAGATGCTCAAGCCTGCCGAGTCAAAATCTCTCCAAGAGGCACCCAGAAATCTTTAAACTCCGAGGGCCCCCTGTAAGTCCTAGAACTGAACTGAGGTGCAGAAATTTTGCCATAGGCAATGGGTGTTGGATTCCTATTTTGTGATTGGCTGGAAGGTCCAAGTACCCTGGGTACAGCAGCAGAGAAGGGCTGGGTTAGAAATTGGGAGAACTGTGGATCACTGTGGCTCACTGAGGTATCTGGGCCTGATGTGTGTCACATTTCCCCAATTGTCCATGTACTATCGTCCATGAAGCTGACCTTCTGGGTTTTGAGGGGCTGTTTGCCAATAGCTACTTCATTATAACCATTTAACTAAAAAGTGAGATCTTCTCAAAACCAATCCCTAAATATGAAACTCCTTGTCCTTATAGGTATGGGTTTTGCAACAGCCAACATCCAAAATGGCCCCCAAGGGTTCTGGGAAACCGGCATTCCTGACCGTGTGTGGCCTGCTTCTACAGTGAATGGAGCCAACCAAAGTAAACCAACAGATAACTTAAGGTGGTGGAACTATGATTTCTAAAGCTGATCGTAAATGACACTGAACCTTGGCCTTGCTCTCATGGATCACCCTCCCTAGGAGAAGTCAGTCACTGCATTGTGAGGAAATTCAAGCAGCACTATGAAGAAATCCACAGGGCTAGGAAATGAGGCTTCTTGCAACAGTTACGACAAAGCTGCTGGTTGAGCCATCATGGAAACAGATTGTCATCTGTCCCCATCATCGGATGATCTCAGCCCAGGCAAACACATAGGCTGCAACTTTCTGGGAGGTGCTGAGTCAGAATCACCCCTAAAACTTTCCTGAATTCTGATCCATGTTATCATTGTTTTCAGTTCCTATGTTTTGTGGTATTTATGTAGCATTAGTTAAAAAACACAGTTTCTCTCTCGCTTGTGTCTGATTGTGGCTCAAAGAGAGCCTAGGCCTAGGCGATGCCTGTGGATGTCACCCGGCATAATAACAATGGCCCTAAATTGAACAGTAAGCGCTTTACATATAGGATCTCAATCTTCTCAAGAGACAAACACCTTTATCCTCATTTTAAAGATAAAGAAATTAAAGTTTAGAGAGGTCAATATGTCCAAGGCTTTGGATTTAATGGATGAAATCCGAACTTGGGGGCGGGGGGGACCCAAACCTGAACCTCAGTTGCCTTCTAAGTAAAATGGGGAAACTGATAATACAAGACAGCCGCTGAAAGAATGCTATTTCATGATGCAGATGTTAGTGGGTTACTATAAACCTTAACAGCTAATACAAGAGTAAATTATTGTTTTTATTATTATTATTTTTGTCTTCATACACCAAGCTCGTGGAGATTATTGGATTAGAAGAACCAATAATGACTGCCCACCCCCTATCCATGGAAAGGCCCCTAACTTTAAATGTAGTCAATACGTCCTTCTTCCCCAGAACATTACAAAAAACACTGAATAGCTATTTATTGTCTTCCAGCTATAATTGATTATGGGATGAGAGTTGTTTTGTCGATCTTCCATCACAGTCCTTGAATAAAAGGTTAGTAAATAATAATGATAACAAAAACCCACAACACATTCTCTCTCACCCACGCAGTCTCTCCAACTCGCATCTCTTTGCAAAGTCTTTACAAACACCCATGTCAGGAAAAAAGAAATTTTTCTTACCTTGCATTATAAGAGAAAATCACATGAAAATGGTTCTCTTGATTCCCCACCCTCACATCACCACTGGTGTGGATGAGTGACCAGGGGACAGGGGGTCAGAGAGGAGGAAGGAGAGAGAAAACCCACGCCCAGAATTTCCAAGCCAGAGGGAACAGGATTATTATTTTTTTTTTTGCATTAAAATAAAAAGCACAAATCAATTTCACTCAAACTCTAAAAGCAGAAAGGAATGTAGAGTTTGACTGATAGTGTTTAGAAATAAACAATTTCTGGAAATTGACTGTGACTTAAGAATGGAGGAGATCTGCCTTCACAAAACAAAATTGGAGGATGGCTACAATGTCCACACACCAGCACCGGTCTCCTGCACACATGCCCCTCTCTGGACATGGTCCAGGCTTCCTGCACTGCAGATGTGCTGCGGGGTCTCTTCCAGACACCCATCTTTCTGATGTGGGGACTGATCTGCTCCTCATTCCTTTCCCCTGGCACTGCCTCCCATCACCTTCCAACAACAACAAAAACAACACACACACACATCACAACACACAACAAACTACACACGCAGTACACACACACCACACCACAAGCCAGGGTGCATCGAGTCCCTTCCCTTTTCTTGTAAGTCCTGTAAATTCTGCCCACCTCCCTTCTCTCTTTCAGTTTCTACTCTAGAGCAACAGGAAAGACAGCAGAAGTCAGGGCAGGGGCTCCAGGAGGGCCCGGGCAGTGGCCACTGGGGCAGAGAAGAGCCAGGCTCTCATACACGGGGCGCAGGGCGGGGCAGGGTTTGGAAGAGTGGGAGCAGTGCAGGGGTCAACAACAATCTAATCTGAAACTCATTTTGCCAGAGACTCTAATCAAATCGTCTCCTCAGCCCAAGGCAACTTCTGGGAATCCATTGCTGTGCTCTTCCTCTTTCTCTGTCTTATACTATGCTCCATACAGAGCCTGACAATGACCTTGACCTTGGTGCTGCAGCTCCTTTCTCCATCCCCTCCACCTGCAGCTAGACAGGAAGCCACATTCCCCTCATGCATGCCACAGGAAAGCAAGAGAGTGAGGACGTGACCTGAGCAAGGCAACACCAGGTGCAAGGGGGAGGTCCTCTCCTCTGATCCTCTGGGGGCCATGCCAATATTTTATTCCTTTCCCCATCAATACATTGGATAAACTCCTCAATTGTCCACAACCAACACATCAGCAAGCCACCATCCTTTCTCTCCCACAGACAAAAACCCTGACCAAGAAGGAGGACATTTGGGGAAACTGAGACTGGGGTCTTACAAGACTTCTTATTTTTTAAAAGCGGTTAAAACTCCAAAGTTCTGCTTTCTTTGTGGGCAGCATTTTGGGCCACATGTAAATTCTTTCCAGAGATTCTGAACAGACCAGAGATTCAGAAGGATGGAGCCTGCCTTTCCAGTTCTGAGAGCTACTGTCCTCTCCTGGCAGTCCCTCCAAGCAGCTCTGGCCTCTGGTCCTGGGCACCCTTCTCTCCTGGCACTTTAAACACAGCCTTGAAAAAAAAAAAAAAAAAAAAAAACTTCAGATTTCTCATTTCTTTTGTGGCCCTGCACTGCCATCATGTGGCAGTCATTGGCACTGCACCCACCTAAACTATGAAAATCAATGAAAACTTAAATGGGATAAGGAAGAGCAGGGATGACCTACAAAAGGTTTCAGGTGGTGAATTTCCATACTCCTAACTGTTCTTCAAAGATACTTGGAGGGGCTTTTTTACACATCTTTTCATTCACTAGTCTCTCTTCATGGAATGTCTTTCCCCACCTGAAGTACCTTGAGAGACCCATATAAACAAGCATAAATCACTTTTCTGACCTTCAAACACAAATTTTATTCATTGTGATTGTAGCACATACCAAACTTATAAATTGTACAAGAATTAAATGGAAGTTAACTGACAGACAATGGAGACTGTGAGGTTTCCTTCACTTCTCAAATAGTCGGAAGTCTAAAATGCATATTGAAGGAAAGATAAAACACCACAAATAAATGAGTAGTTAATATTTTAGCTACCCTGAACTTCCTTAGTTGGATTACCCCTCCTTTGCTGTACCCTGGATTATATCTGAGATGTCTTGTCCCATGACTTAACCAGTGGAAATTTGGGCGTATTCAGAGAGACAAGGTGAACCATAGTTATGATCGTTCCCCATCTACACCAAAGTACATGACCTGATTACACATATTAGGGACTCAATATAGATATAGGTGAAAAAGATAATAGATAGAAATAACACAAAATTTGATAAGAAAGCAAACTGGCTGCAGAATGGTTATGAACAACACCAAAGACATCACATTCATGACTTTCAATCTCTTGATAGGAAAAAAAAAAAATCGTCAAGGATTGGTGGTACTAAATGGAGACCACGGTGGACTTTTCAGAAAGAATGTCTTAGAAAGCAAGTTAAAACCAATAGGAATCTGCCTTAGATGAAGGAGAGGATGGTATTGGGGATGCGTGGAGGACAACATACTGAGAGCATTCCAGAGCAGACATAAACCATAAGAACCAAAGGGCAGCAATATTAGCCACAGACTCTCAGGCTGGCTCCAGAAGCCTCTCTCAGGCTGTAATCTAAATGGGTATCCACTGCAAAATCACCCTGCTCCCATGACCAGACACGCGAGCGGAATTCCCCTATGGCTGGTCACATTCGATTTCATAGATTGTTAGGCACGTCCAGCCCAGTCTCTTCTTTTTATAGAGCCATAGAGGGCAAAAGTCCATTCTGGGTTTTGGAAGAGCACTTCCTCTGCCTTGCCATGGGTCAGGCACATTGAATGTGCTTAATAAGTTGTTCAATACAATAGCCTCATGGCACTCTTCCTTCAACAAATATTAACAGTTCTTCTAGAACATGCCAGGCAGACGTCTGCTTTTACCACAGCCACATGCAGAAAGACTCATACCACTGGAAGCACAGTCAGGCAGGACCTGGCAGCCTCTGCCCACCGTGGTGGATGCTCCCCATCTCCAGTGAAACAGTCACCATGAAGCCCTTGGAGTCAGTCAGCGAGAGTCTGGAAGTCTCAATACTAATTGCTGGCTTATGCATCCCTTCTGTGCACATTTTTCCTGATGAATAGAGTTATGATTATTTAATTTGTAATGGACCAGAAGGGACTGATTTTTACCATGGCTGATGGCCAAGAACAGAAGATGCTGAGACCAGGAATATTTCGGAATGTATCTCAAAATAAAAGAGAGTAGCCAGGAGTTTTCTTTTCTCGTTGACAATATTGTGGATGCCTCCTTTCCTATTGACATGGAACAGATTACCTCATTTCCTCCTCGCGCTGTCTGGGAGAGCTGAGCACTAAGGCAGGAGTTATCACAGGAATCACAGAGGATGGAGTTCAGAGAGACCATGGAAATGGACTTCTTTGGGGTAGCGGATCTACAGCACTGGTGCTGCCGTGCTTGAACAATCCACCCACGTTAGACCCTGTTGATCATCAAGCTTTCTGTCCTGAGGCATCTCCTCGACTCACTGCTCCAGTTTCATCAGTGTTGGCATATAAGATCAGACCCACCAAGCCTGCGAACTTGGAAGGATGACTTCTCAAAGCTGCAGGTAGGATCAGAACTAGAACTTGGATTATCTGCTACCCAAAATATCTTTTCACTCTCTCTTTTGAATGCATGCTTCCTGAAGATAAGCACAACTTCCTTTTTCCCTTGGGATTTTAGTAGTAGTAGTAGTCTTGGTATTTATTAGTATTCAATCAACATTAAGTTTGATTCCTATTCCGCACCTGTCCACCCAGTCCTGAGTTCAGAACAGACGGCTGTTCTCTGCCCTCTGGAAGTAACTCTGCACCACACCCAGCTCCCCCTCTGCCTTTGTGTCCTTCCTCCTATGGTTTTAATTGCTGTAAATGCCCTTTTTGCTTCTTCTCCAGGATGCTCTGCTCAAAATTCACCAGGATTCCAGCTTCATCTTTATGTAGGATCGTCTTCTCAAACAAACATCAACGTCTGCTCTCTCTATCTGATATTTTCTAACATTTTGTTCCACACCAAGATTTTCATTTGACTACTTGTGCACCTGCCTGTCGGCCCCACCAGACTGCAAGCACAGAATCTGGAACACATGTTTTACTTGCTGATGAATTGAAGGTGCCTGGGATTCCAGAGGCTCCGGATAAATTCTAGTCAGATTAAATCTAGTTCCTAGGAGGTTCACAATAAAATTTTAAAATCATATAATTTAAAGTTGGAAGGGGTCTTAGAGATTCTGTGATCCAAGATGGGAAATAGGTTTTACTTTAAGGCTAGTCCCAATCCAATCATAGGGACTGCCCGACCAGCATAGTTAGACAGAGGCAAGATCCTGCTTTAGCTGGAAAGAGAGCTGCACTTGTTTTGCGAAGTTGGCCAGAAGTCATAGAGGAGGAGGTAGCAAAGCGTGTGTCTCCTCTGCCATCGAAGATTCAGTTCACTCCTTCCTAGTTTATTTTAAAGCCTGCATGCTATGGTGGGTGAGGAGAATTTGGACTGTCACTCCGAATTTGAATGCTCTGCCAAACCTCATCCTCCAAGAACTTCGATTTCACGGTGTGTGAGATGAGCACACCCGTTCTGTCTCTTCTCTCCTCCCCAGCTCCTTGTGGTCCTGAAAGTATTTTACAAAACCATGAAGCAGTGTATCAATGCATGGTGATCCCATCCCATAGGGCTCTTCCTCAGCAACCGCAGAAAGAGAGAATTCAATCCTAAAAATATGATATCCTATGATGGAAGCCGGCCCCTTCTGGATCTCCCCAGTCCCATGCTCTCCCTAAGCTTCCTTCTATTCCTGCAGTAAACCTCTTCCCAGCTTTCGGCCTTTGCTCCTGCAGCTTAGCAATGCCCCCTGTGCCCGAAACTTCCACAAACTCAAGGGAATCCTGATCTAGCTCTGAATAAAGAAGTTAATGAAAACTGAACTCATCCAGTTTCCAGAGACACAGGCCAGAGGAAAAAAAAA
>NW_026000051.1:13117476-13139573 GCF_001458135.2 Marmota marmota marmota
TTTTTTTTTTTTTAAATGATGAATATGAGCCAGTAATTGAGATTACTTATTAGTGTCTGGTCCCACACCCCCAGCTCTTCCCTGAGCTGCTCAACCCTTCTTCCCACACTCATTCCCTACACACTTTCCTTAAAGCTCCATTAAGCAGGTCACCATGTCCCCACCTGTTCCCACACCAGCCCTCCTCCACCTCCTCTCTCTCTCTTCTCCATAGCACTTACCACTGTATGGAAGTGTTACAGCTATGTACCTGCTAAATGTTTACCACTTATCTCCATCTTCTAGAACTAAAGCACCACGAGGGAAAACACGCTGTTCCTCCTGTGTGCTGCTGTTTCCCCATGGCTAGGAGTGATTACGAAAGGCGCTCGATACGAACACATTTGCTAAATGAATAAATTGCTTCATCTGGTTGTTCGGAGAATGTCTGCTGAATGAATTAATTAATAATTACTTTTTCTTGGTAGCAACTGGGTTTTTTTTTTTCCTATTTTAAACTTAAATTGTTTTCAGTTATCTAGGGGATAAATTATTCAAGTTTTTAGAATATCCACCAAGGTTCCTGAAGCTCGCCGGTCAGCCTTATCTCTGCAAATTCAGCTCTTCTTAAAGAGAATAAACAGGGCAGGTAACTCAATCCAATCACAGTAACATCTTCCTAGCACTTCTGGACAATAAATAAATAAGCTAATTCTCGTGTTGATGCCAGGGTTGGACCTATATGCTGAAATGAAGCTCTTTTATTTTCTAAGGACTTTATTTCATTTTCTTTTTTTTTTTCCTGTTTTCTCCTACCTTCTCCTACCCTCTTCCCCACCCACATGTAAGCTTAAAGAGAATTAATTTTGCTGAATTTGTCATGAGCCAGAAATGGCAGTTCATTACCCAAGGACAGCAGGAGCAGGGGGAAATCAGGGCAGTAGGTGAGCGTAGGTGAAAAATACAGTCATTTAAGAGTACACAAATCATCCATCTGGCACACAACCAGACATCCTGACATCTAAAATGTCTCTAA
Source organism: Marmota marmota marmota (assembly GCF_001458135.2). Classification (NCBI taxonomy): domain Eukaryota; kingdom Metazoa; phylum Chordata; class Mammalia; order Rodentia; family Sciuridae; genus Marmota; species Marmota marmota. The sequence continues at coordinate 13,118,492 of NW_026000051.1, forward strand.
TCCCAGTTCTGCTTGGAGGGAGAGGCAGAAACAAATCTGTTCTTCTCTAAAAGTAGAAAACTGGGGAACCCAGAGAGGTTACATGACCGACCCAAGGTCACTCGTCCCTCCTGTAGACCAAGTCCTGCTGTGAAGACAGAAACAGGTCCCTTCAATGAGCAGGTCTCCCTAAAGCTGCTATGGCGCTTGGCCACATGTGTGTAATTCTCCTGTCCCTGAATGAGAAGAGAACTATGGAAGAGAAACCACGCTAATAAAAATCAAATCCACCCAGACCCTGTGGGGACAGGCAGATCAGAACAGACTGTTTATTAGTGGTTGAGATGGTGCAGAAAGTGAGAGCATTTATTCGTTATTGGTTTATACTTACCTAACTCTCTCTCTCAGAGCTGCCCAAGGCTCTTTCTGACTTAATTTTAAAGTTCTAAATTCTCTCATGGACCTTTATGAACCTGAAAGCATCTAAGAAGCACAACAAAATAGTGGTGGAGGGATTGTGAACAAGGATGATTGCATAAAGTTGGACAGGTTACTTAGACTTGGAGATTGAATGGCTTCCTCTAGCTGAACCTGGAAGGAGGTACAGAATCCAGACCTGACTAGCTCCACTGTGATTGGTTCCAAGATAAATACATGACCCAAGCCAAGCTAACAAGAGCACACCCTGGGACTTCATCAGAATTATTTGTAGATATGCACTCTCTTTGGGATTTCAAACTGTAAGGAGTAGAGACTCTTGGAGTCCGGAATCAACATTCCAAGGTCCAAAATAAAATTATCACTATAGGATGTGGAGGTGGGTCTCATCAAGGCTGGAGGGATTGGGGCTTTTGAAGGAGCATCAGTTGGCACAGATGCTTTCCTCTATCCACCTACAACCCTGTCACCATACTTTATTGTGCCCACACATACATGGCCCCAGAAGTGTACACCTTCCCTGCCAAGGGCAGCCATGCCCTGCTCGACCCTCCGTGGGATACAGCTCTGACAGTACCTCTCACAGTTTCTCCTGCGCCCTTACTTGCTCTCCCCTCTTGTGCTCTCTGACCTCCCAAGGGGTTTTTCCATCCTAACTCTGTTCCTCTCAGACTCTCCCTAACCTTGATCCTGACCTCCCACCAGCTCCAAGCCCGGCCCATTGCTTCCCTTCCCAACCCCAGGGGCCCTAAGTTCTCTCCACAAAGAGTTTGGTAGAATCCGAAAAGAAGCCCAAGTGGTCAATGAGGGGAAGATACTGAGGGTCATGGTGAAAAGGCCAATTCTAACTTAGGAGAGATGGGGAATGCTGAAATAGATTTCAACAGGGCCTTCATCTGAGAACCATCTTCATACAACTTTTCTGTCCCTCCCTGTCAGCTCCCCTTGGGTCTTTTTGTTGCCCCTTGCACTTGTCACTCTTGGGTCCACACACGTTAGCTCTGTGACTCTAATTCTTTTTTCATCTCGAAATGTGATCATCCTTCATCTTTGGAACCTTGGGAGCCTGATAGACTTTAAGGGGCTTGGAAGGGCTGGTCATAGGCTTACATGACTTAATCAGTGTCTCTATGAAATTCTCAGGGCCTGCCAAGGTCCTCACACTTCTAGGTGTCTTTCATGGGTTGCACTTACATCTTAGGTGCTACTGACCCAAGGTAGCATTTTAAAGCTCTAAATTTTAAAGTTTGAAGTTCTAAATTTTTGGAACCAATTCTCTCCTTCCATCCTTAAAACCTTTGTGAACCTGAAAGCATCTAAAAAGCACAACAAAATAGTGGTGGAGGGATTGTGAACAAGGATGATTGCTTAAGGTTGGACAGGTTACTTAGACTTGGAGATTGAATGGCTTCCTCCAGCTGAACCTGGAGGGAGGTACCAAAATCCAGACCTGACTAACTCCACTATGATTGGTTCCAAGAAACACACGTGACCTGAGCCACGTTAACAAGAGCACACCCTGGGACTTCATCAGTAGATATGGGCCCCCTGGGTACAAGGCCTCAGGAAATTCTGTTCCCCTCACCAGGAATGCTCTTCTACTCCTGTGCCCCTCCAGCTGGTTAACTCTCCTTTCTCTGTCAGGGCTGTTTACAAGTTATTTCCCTCTGGAAGGCTTGCCTTTCTCCATGTTTATCTTTAATCCCCAGGCTAAGAGTAAAGATGACAGTGAAAGTCTTAAGAAATGGGGCCAGGATCCAAGAAAACCTGAAAGTACTTACTGCCCTGGGGTAGAAAGGGAAGCAATGGGCCACGGTTGGAGCTGGAGGGAGGTCAGGATCAATGTTAGGGAGAGTCTGAGAGGAACAGAGTTAGGATAGAAAAACCCTTTGACAGGAGGTCAGAGGGCACAACGGGTGAGAACAAGTGAGGGTACAGGTGAGATTGTTGAGGTACTGTCGGAAGGTTCTACCTTCTCCTAAGGTAGAACCTGACCTTTTCACAATGACACTCAGTATCTGCCCCTCATTGACCACTTGGGTCTACATCTTAGTTGCTACTGGTTTCTACTTTGGATTACCACATTTTTGTTGGCATGTCTCTGTTACTTGGCTGGCATGTTTCTTATTATTCTCAGTATCTGTCTTGGTGATCCTTCATCCATAAGAAAATCCATTGGAACCAACTCTCTCCTTCCATCCTTAAAGGCTGAAGCTCTTAAGTTAAAATTAGAAGATTTTATGCATTTCTCAAGCCAAGTTTTACTTGGAACTCAGTGAAGAACACTTGTGATCATCCATTGGGTTTGGTGTATATCAATCATCTCATCTTGGCCAATGAGCTGTAAAGAAACATGGAGGCCAGACTTGTAGGGCAAAACCTTAAAACTCATTGGGCAAGGTAGAATTAGCAGGGTATACTTCTTCTTGACATTGACAAGACATGGGATGAGATTACTTTGTGATGGTTCAGGAAGCCACATTCACTTAGGGAAATAGAGACCCAAAAGAAATTCAGTGACAGATTCAATATTTAGTAATACTGCCCATACACAGGTCCTATGTTGGGAGCTATAAACAGAGTTATAAAGTCCCATTCTAGGATTAGGGTGAGGGAAAAGACCTACAGAAGGCAAGAAGGAAAGACACACAAACATTCTTTCAATCTTCCAGTCATTGTTTTAAGCTTCTTGTAGAAGAATAGCAGAGACTAACACATAGTTCCAATCCTTGGTGTATGCAGGTGGATGGAGACATCAATGTTCTGACTGAAGGGATTGATTTCTAGAAAGGACCTATCTTACTGTTACAATGGAGAGTCAATGACAAACTTAAATAGAAAATTGATTTTGGTATGGCTTTAGAAACATTGTTCTGGTAGTGTTGTAGAAAATAAACAGCAGAGGTCAAGAGGGAGTTTGGTAGATAAGAGAGAAGGTTGTTTCAGGGTTGAGGGTTAGACATGACAACCCCAAAGGGCTGTCAGACCCAGTTGAGGGTCTACCTCAACTGGTTTTGAGAGAAATATAGAAGCTAAAACTTTAGGACTTAAAAAATGAGGGGATATGTGGTATATGGAAGACCAAAGAGTCTGGAGGATATGGCGATACAGTGTGATAAGCACTACACAGGGAGGAAACTGGTCAACCAAATATGGCAGAGTGGCCAGGCCCAAGCATTGTGACAAGTGCATGAAATCTTTGTCTTAAAAATGCTTAGGTGGAGAGTCCAGAGGAATGCAGGCAGGCATGACAGCCTAAGAAAAGCAGTGAGAGTGTAACTGGACAGAGGAGAATATGGAGCCAAAGAACTGGCTTAGGTCTGGATGAAGGTTGTGAAATCTTAGTTTGGAGTTTAATATATAAGCAATAGTGGATTTTAGGAAGTATAGAGAAGCATTCAAATGAAATGTGTGCTTTATATGTCACTCTGGCTGTTCTTTGGAGGATGAGATTAAGAAGAGAGCGGTTATAGGTCTACCTTTAAGCTATTATTATAGCAGTAGTAATTATGAAGGACTAACTTTGGTAATGATAATCGCCTGAACAAAGAGGATGCAGTAAACACATATTAAAAAAAAATACAATGCCCAAACTTACTGAACTTACTGAAGAGATCAAGAATAACACCTTTGAAACAGACATTATTACCTTATGTAAATATATGACTGCATGAAAGATGTCATTCTACAACATGAATGATGGGAGAAGATTACTTTGTGATGGTTCAGGAAGCCACACTTCACTTAGGGAAATAGAGACCCAAAAGAAATTCAGTGACAGGTTCAATATTTAGTAATACTACCCATACACAGGTCCTATGTTGGGAGCTATAAACAGAGTTATGAAGTCCCATTCTAGGATTAGGGTGAGGGAAAAGACCTACAGAAGGCAAGAAGGAAAGACACATTAGAAAAATGAGAAATTATACCTCATTTGTGTATGATACATCAAAGTGCATATATACATTCTACTGTCATGTATAACTAGTTAAAACAAATGATAAATTTTAGAAAAGGAATAACATATGTGTTTGTGATTTGGGTAACAGATTGGATGGTCATGACATTAATGAGATAGGAAAATCACGAGTTTTAAAAGAAGATTTCTTCTCGTTTAAGCACATTGCTCTTGAAGTGTCCATGGGACATTCAGGTGTAAACATTATAATTGTAATTGTGGGTCCAGAACTGGATATTGAGATTTGATATTTGATAGGGGATAGCAGAAGCCATGGAGTAAGCAAAAGTACAAGTGTATAAGATTTAAAGCAATTTTTAATGTTTTTGTTATATGATAATTATACATAATAGTTGGGTTCCTTGTGACATATCCATGTATACACACAACATAATATGCCCATTTTAAGTGTAGAGTTTCAAAAGATTTGAGGAAGCAGATGATTCATGTATTCGTAATTGAGATACAGAATATTTTCATCATCTCAGAGAGTTTCCTCATGCCCAGTTACAGTCAATTACCTCTTCCCATTCCCAACACTTGCTGCAATTAATTTGTTTTCTGTCGCTTACAAATTTATCTTTTCTAAAATGGCATATACATGGAAAAATGCAGTATGTTATCCTTTGTGCATGGCTTTTTTTTAACTTTCAAAATTGCTTTTAAGATTCATCTGTGTTGACGTGTGTGAAGTTTTTTATTGCTGGGTAGCATTTTACTGCACAGTTATATCACAATTCATTTATGCACTCATCAGTTGATGGACATTTGAATTCTATCCAGTTTTTTTTTAACTTGGGAATTAGCTGTTAGTGATATCTGAATCCAAGTATTTCTGTAGACACATGCTTTCAACTCCCTTAGTAAATAATAATGGAATCTCTATGAACATTGAAGAAAGAAATTGAAGAAGGCCTCAGAAAATGGAAAGTCCTTCCATGCTCATGAATAGGCAGAATTAATATTGTTAAGATGGCCATAATAATCAAAAGTAACACAGATTCAATGCAATCACCATCAAAATACCAATGTCATCCTTTTAGAGAATTAGTGGGGGAAAAGACCTAAAATTCATTTGGAATATGTGAATTTGGTGTCAACATGTCTTATATACAGAGATATGACAAATTGTGGTATAAGGGTGTATTAAGAATTGTAATGTAAAAAACAATGATAATAATAATAAGAGAGCTCATGTAAAAAATAAATAAAAATTTTAAAAATAAATAAATAAATAAATAAAAGACACAGAATAGGAAAAGCAGTTCTAAGCCAAAAAAGCAATCATGAGGGAATCACAACAACTGATTTCAAATTGTACTATAAGCCTATAGTAACAGAAACTGCATGATACTGGCACAAAAATAGACACATAGACCAATGGTACAGAATAGAAGACACAGAAATAAACCCAAACATCTATAGTCATCGGATCCTTGGCAAAGGTGCCAAAAACATACACTGAAGAAAAGAAAACTCTTTAACAAATGGGCCTGGGAAAAGTGGCTAACCAGAATGCAACTAGACCCTTCTCTCTCTGCTTGCACAAAAATCAACTCAAAGTGGATCAATGACCTAGTAATTAGACAAGAAACTCTGCAACTCCTAGAAAAAAACAAAAGGCCAACACTTCAGCATATAGGCACAGGCAACAACTTTCTCAACAGAACCCCTAAAGTTCAGGAAATAATGTCAAGAGTTATTAAGTGGGATGTAGTTAAATTAAAATCTCCTGCACAACAAAGGAAACAATTGGGAATGCGAAGAGAGAAAGTACAGAATGGGTGAAAATCTTTGCCAACTCCCCTTCTGACAGATGATTAATATCTGAATATACAAAGAACTAAAAAAATTTTACACCAACAAATCAAATAACCCAATTAATAAATCAGCAAATGAATTATATAGACACTTCTCAAAAGAAGAAACAAGTAGCCAACAAATACATGAAAAATGCTCAACATCATTAACAATTAAGGAAATGCAAATCAAAACTACAATGAGATCTCATCTCATGCTAATCAGAAAGGCAGTCATGAAGAACACAAATGATAATAACTGCTGGAGAGTACGTGGAGAAAAAGTAACGCTTTTGCAGTGTTGGTGGGTTTCTAATTAGTACAACCACTATTGAAATCAGTATGGATGTTCCTCAAAAGGTTAAGGCATGGAACCACCACACAACCCAGCTATACCACTCCTTATATTTATTCTGAAGCATTAGAGTCATTATGCTACAATGGTATATGCATACCCATGGTGACAGTAGCACAATCCATAATAGCCAAACTATGGAATGAGCTTAGGTTTATCAATGGCTGAATAGATAAAGAAAATATGATATACATACACAATGAAGTTTTGTTCACACATAAAGAAAAATGATATGTCATTTGCAGGAAAATGGATGGAACTAGAGACCATATGTGAAAAACCATAAGTCAAATTCAGAAGGTCAAGGGACACTTGTTTTCTTTCCTATGTACAGAATAAAAGACACAGAAATAAACCCAAACATCTATAGTCATTGGATCCTTGAGAGGAACTAGAGAGGAAAGAGGGAAAAAAAAGGTGGGAGTGAATCTCATGGAAATCAAAGGGCAATCAGTAGAGGAAACGGACCAAGGGGTAAGGAGTGAGGAGAAGTGCCAGGGAGTAACATTGGCCAAATTATATTGATATATCATAGGCATGCATGTACAAATAAATGTAACAGCACATCCTATCCTTATGTACAACTATAATGCACTAATAAGATATGGAAAAAAATAACTAATGGAGTTGTTGGGTTATATATTAAGAGTTTGGTTGACATACAAAATTTCCAAACTATTTTCCAAAGTTGCTATGCTATCTGGCATTCATGCCAGTAGTATTTGAGATTTCCAGTTGTTTAACAGCATTGTTAACCCTTGGAATTGTCATCTTTTAATAGTTTTGTCATTCAAGTAGATGTGTGGTGATAGCTTTGTTTAATTTTAGAATATATATGTCGAGCATTTTTATATGCTTAATTGCCAATCTCATGTCTTCTTTACTGAAAAATTGATTCAAATTTTATTCTCATTTTTAAAAATTGAAACATTTTTTTTCTCTTGACCAAAATATTCTTTATATATTATGGATACCAATGCATTAATCAGATATATACTTTGCAAATATTTATTCCCAGTATATGGTTTAACTGTTTTCTTTTTTGTTGTGCTGGAATCCAAAATCTTCAAAAATGCTAAGCAAGCTCTCTACCACTGAGCTACCTCCCCAGCTCAGACTCACTTTTTTCCTTAATGGTGTTGTTTGAAGAGCAAAGTTTTTCATTTTGATGAAGCCTATTTTGTTTATTTTTTTTAAAAAAAGTTTGTGCCTTTTGTGTCTATTTTTAAAGTCTTGTTCAATCTAAGACCACATGTTCACTAATATTTTCTCCTATAGTTTTTATAGCTTTACCTTTTACATTTAAGTCTACATTTCACTTCATGTTAAGTTCTGGGTATTCTATAAAATCAGGGGCAAGGTTAACCTTTTTTCCCATATGGATATACAACTGTGCCAATATCATTGTGGCAAAGATCATCCTTTCCATGTTTAATTGCTGTGAAAACTTGTTGAAAATCAATTGAGCATAAATGTGCATATAATAGTATATATGTCTTCATGCCAATACAGTTGGCAATTACATTGTCCCTAATGTAGCTTTAAAGTGAGATTTGAAGTTAGCAAGTATGAGTTTTCCAACTGTTTTTTATTTTCAGAAAAAAAAAATTTTACTTTAGCATAGCTTACACTTTTATATAAATTTTATAAGTAGCACATCATTTTTTTTTCAAAAACACAGCAAGGATTCTGATAATACAAACAGGGGAATTGAATATGAAGGTAATTTGATGGAGAATTGACATCTACAGAATATTGAGTTTCCATATCTAAGAAAATTATCTCTGTCTTTACTTAGGTCTTTAATTCTCTCAGCAACATTTTGCAGGTTTCAAAGTAAATCTATGTATTTTTGTTACATTTATTTCTTTTTTATACTTTGGATGGTATGGCAAATGGTCTTATTTCACTTTCAATCTTTACCCGTCAGTATATTAAAATATAGATAATTTTGGTGTATTGACCTTATACTTTATGTTCCTGATGTATTCAGTTATTTACACTCAGCTTATCTACCTATCCATCTATATTCTGAATACTAAGAGTGAGATTCACTCACTTGGAACAGTCAGAAAGATTTAGAGTTTCCGCCCAGAATATGTTCAGACACTCCTTGGAGAAGCAGTCCTAAAATCCTAAGACATTGATTCTATGGAGAAACTCCTACAGATAAATAGACTTTTTTAATTTCCATTTTTCAAAATTACTAAGAAAAGTATCATTGAGAGCTAAGAGTTAAATATACATATAAAATATTGCTGCCTACACTTCCATGTATTGAAATGATCAGGGCATAAGAAAGAAATGACAACAGTGTGAGATTTTTCTTAAGGCACCTACCTTACCTCCCATCAAATATTTCTCACCCTGGATTCAGTGCAGAAGTCCTGGGGGACAGGCCCACAGGAAAGGTGGAAGATCACAGAGTCATAAGTGTAATCCAACCACCACTTGCAGGCAGAAAATGAGATTTAGAACTCCTTACATCCAGATTCTAGTCTAATCAATTGTGCCCCTCATAACCTAGTCATCTCACTACTTATTCCAAGAGCCACAGTTGCATGAAGTTCTTCGGGGTAGGGGCGAGGGTTCGTACTGCGGGTGGGAAAGCAACACTGGCTGCTATTCAGTATTTTCCAAGGAGGTTCCCATCCTTCAGGTTGATAAACCTGACACAGAGTGCTGCTCTAAGTTCCCTTCTTCTCAACCTGTCCTCCTTCATTTGAGGACGGTAAAATATAAGGAGGTAGAAAGGGAAGGGATGAGAGTTCCCTCCCTTTGACATGGATGCCCTGAACTTTTGTCAGGAAGTTTTCCATCCAACCCCCTTGGACATGAACAAGCTCAGGTGAGAGTCAAAGCAAGAAGAGTTCCCTGTGGAAGATGAGCTAGAGTTGCCCCCAAACCCACCATCTTCACCTTCTTCTCCACTGCTAGAGTCTGAGGAGCTTCTGCCTTCCTCCTCTTCTATGTTGTCTCTCTTCCTATCCTCTTTTGATCCCTTGAAGGAGGACAGTTGGCCTGTATAGTCTCTGAAGACTCTGACCCTGGAACCTACATCCCCCACTCCTCCCTAAGCCGTCCTTGAGTTCTTCTGATGAGGACTTCAGATCTTTTCATCTAACCTTGGGATTTGGGCCTCCACTCATGCTCCCATTCTTAGATTTATTAAAAGTACACTCTGATATGCAGAGTATCCCTTAGGAGACAAATTCTGAGCCAGAGATCCAGATCCACCTTGTACTGTTTCTGCAGCTCCTCAGCCTGGCTCTGCAGGATGTGCCACCAACATCTGCCCATGCATTCCACAAGAGTACATGTTGCAGCTGATTACTAGAAAATACATCCTTGTAGAACTTGTGGTAGCCATTCATGGATGGCTTCTTGGGTTCTCCATGGAATTTCACCTTTTTTGGAAAAGTCATAGTTTTTGGAAGAGACCTCATTCTTTGGCATTTCCTAAAAACTTTTGTGTTCCAGATTGGCACCTACTGGGGACAACCAATTTCTTGTAGTTCTGAACTCCTTAGAGAAGTTCAGATGTTTCCTGCACCTTTATTTTTTTTTCCCCCTTTAGGAATGTTTTTTATCATCTAAGGCTAATGCTTTCAAAGTGCACACTGTTTTTTAACTCTTAAGAAATTCCTAACTATTAAAGTTTTTACATTTCCCTAGATAAATCTTTAAAAGCTACTTTTTCCCCAGTCCAGAGATGACTGGGTTATTTTGAAGTGCTGGCTGACATTGAATGGAAAGTTACTCAGTATGCATTCCAGTAACCTCAGGGTATCCTTCTTGGACCAGGGGTCTTGGCCATGAGATGACACTGTTTCAAGTTTTTTGAGCAGTGTATAAGGTCTTAGTTTTTGCAGATATAGCAGCAGGCCCCCAAGGTTCTTCTCTCAGACTCAGCAGGTAAATTATTTCTGCCAAATCATGTAGTGTGTACGATTCTATATTTCTGAAGATTTTATAATTAGCTTATAATTGGTTTTATGAGCATTTGTAGCAAAATCCACCTAAGATACATTCAGTTAGCTTAAGAGTTCTATTTTCTCTGAGCTCCCTGGAGGGCAACCAAAACCTCTCTGAGGGCTTCACAATCTAGTCAATTACAAAAGCTTCTGAGCATCTGTCCAGCAAATTGTTACTGAGTTAAGAAAATTATCATTTTTATATTTCTAGATGCTGGAATCTGTTGACTTACTTTAAGGAATACTGGATTTTTTTAATAGGACATAAGTTACTTTATGAATAGTTTAGCTATTTGGAAGGGGGATAAGCAAATTTTTATGTCTTAAGATGGTGTGTTCCACCCCATGGACCAGTTTAAGAACTCTCTCTAGTAAAAAGCATAGACAGTGATAAAACTCACACCCTTTGTTTCCATTTACTTGAAACTCACAGCCCTAAGCTGCCTCTGCACAATTTTTACAAATAATTGTTTCCTGTGTTTTCTCTAGTTTTCCAGTTGGTGATACTGATAATCTATGCCATCTTACTTTTTCATGGCTGGAAGTAGCAATCCCTTCAATACTGGTGACAAGAAGTTGAACTTCTTTATATTATTTTATATTCACAATGACTCATGGACATATACATTTATTTTCCCAATTTGACAGACGAAGTCATGTAAGCACAGAGGGTTTCAGTGCTTGCCGACTGCTACACAGCTAGCAAATACAGTTCTGAGATTTAAACCAGGTCTTCTCATAACCAAAAACCATGGCTCATAATGACTACAAGAGTAATTCTGATACCCAAATAAAACTGCTATTTCTTTATTATTATTATCTTTTGCAAAAAAAATAAACTTATGACAGATATTATTTAATAATATTTTTTTCTCAGAATTAAAAAATATGCTTTCTAGGACCAGAATTTCATAAATTTGCCTAATCATAAAAATCACTTGGGGAACTTGATAAAAACACATATTTCTAGTCCCCACTCATGGAGGTTTTGTTTTGGCAATCTTAGGATGGGGCCTACATTTTTACAAATCACACCAGGAGACTCCTGTGATCAGACGAGTTTGTCAAACATTCCATATGAGATGCTTTTTATTGGCTGCATGAGATTTAATTATGTAGATATTCTATAATTTAATTTCCAGTTCTCTGCTGGTAGATTGTGGGGTTTAATGACATTTTAATACTGAAATAACACTGTGATGATCAGACAAGTGCACATCTCTGATTATTTCCTCAGAGAACCATGGCATTTAAACTCATCTCTCCAGCTCTATGATTGAGTTTCATATTCATGGGAATCTACATCAGCACTTCGCTACTGCAAATTATTCTAAAAATGTGGCCACTCAGGGATGGAACACAGCCTAAGAACCGGGGAAAAGGAGATGTATGAAGCCTAACTGTATAAACTTCATTTTTTGACATTTTCCTGACATTTATCAATTTACATACTTCAAACATCCATTAGCATTATCCTGGGTATTTTCCTATTTTTCTTCTTGGATCATCTCTGCAACCTCACAGGAAACTATTACCCTGGTTTCACAGATAAATAAAACTGAATTTTAAAATGTTCATTGTCCATAGTTAGTAGAATAGTAATTGAATATATAAATTGAATATATAAATGTGTAGGGATCAGTGCTAAGTATACAATTTTATATCACTTAACCTTCAAGAAAACTATGTCACTAGGTGTGTTTTTATCAATGACAAAGTAGTTACCATTATCCTCTTTATTCAAGTCAGGAAAGAGAAAAAAGCTTGGAGTGCTAGAAGATTTTGTTTACATTACTATAATTTGTAAGTGGCAGACCTAATATTTGGAGCCAGATGTATTTTATTCCCCGACAATTTCTGTTTTCCAACATGTTATAAATGTCTTCAATTCAGCCATCATCAAACTCTTATTTGCTTTCAGATTTAAAACAATGTTCCCTATACCCTCTCTAAAACTCTAATAAAATGTGGAATTTAAAAAAGTGTAGGAGCTGTCAGTACACTTGTTTTCTTGGAAGATGGGAGAGGGTAAGACCCTATTACTAGAGTCTGAAACAGAGATAAGATAATCTCTTTTGGAGCATTTGGGAGAAACAGACCTAGAATCCCAAGAAGAAAGATGAGTTGGGGAGCTGTATGTATTTAATCTTTTTTCTCTCCTTTTTTTTTTTTTTTTTTGGCAGTGCCAGGGATAGAACCCAGGTCCTTGTACATGCTAGGCAAGCACTGTACCAATTAATTTTAATGTTAATGAAAAAATATATCAGTGCATCTTCATTCTTACTCTGCTGGTGGGAATGGTCCAGAGGGTGTCTAAGAAGAGGGAGAAGAGGGTCAGATTTCAATATTGACTTAATAATAGCCAGGTGAACCTGAGCTGACCATGTCATCTCTCTGACTTTCATTTTCTTCATTTGAAAAACTAGACCAAATCTAATCAGAGAGTGATTGCAATAATCAAATGAGATCATATATCTAAACAGCTAAATTCACTATTGGATTCATACAACACCCTTATTATTTGGCTGTTCTTTGCCTTCTCATAAGGTTTCCTCTTCACAGTGTGCCTGACTCAGCTCTGCCAGGAGACTGCTTTCAAGCCAGCCCACTGTGGTACCCAAGATGGTTTCTGAGGAGGTTTATGCCTAAGACAGAGGCAATGGTTAGCAATAATAGAACAGGAACTCTTCTTCATCTTCAGCTCTTTACTTTATAGATAGTAATTTTTAAAAATCTGAGCTAGCAATTGTAAGACTAGTTCCAGGTTGTTATTTTAACCCTGATACTTAAGGACCTTGGTAAGTCATGTTGGATGCAAGTGGCATTGTTTTGAAATGGAGATGATAACAATAACACCCACATGACAGGGACATTTTGAGTATCAAAGGAGATAGTGGATGGAGTGTGTTGGGACACACCTGTAATCCCTGTAGCTCAGAGGCTGAGGCAGTAGGGTCACAAGTTCAAAGCCAGCCTCAGCAACTTAGTGAGGCCCTAAGCAACTTAATGAAATCCTGTGTCAAAATAATTTTTTTAAAGGCTGGGGATGTTGCTCAGGGATTAAGCACCCCTGGATTTAATACCTAGTACCAAAAATAAAATAAAGTAAAAAGGAGATACTGGTGTGCAAATGTAGTGTTGAGAGTTTGTATTTCTTCCTTCCTTCCTTCCTTTTTCTTTTTGCAAGAGAAAAATCTTCTACCTTTTTGAAAATTATTCATTGGTTCTTTTTAATTATACATGATGGCAGAGTCCATTTTTATGTAACTATACAAACATGAAATATATTTTATTGGAGTTAAAGTCCCATTCTTATGGATGTACATGGGAGTGGGATTCATTGTGTAGTTTTCACATATGTACATGGGAAAATTATGTCAGATTCATTCCACTCTCTTTCCTTTGCTTACCTCCTCTTCCTTCCCTCCATTCCCCATTGTCTTATCTATTACACTTTGATTCTTCCCCTTACTGCCTCCTTTATTTTGTGTTGATATTCACATATCAGAGAAAGCATTCAACCTTTCATTTTTGGGTCTACACTGGCTTATTTCACTTAGCATGAAAATCTCTATGCTTATCCACTTGCTGGCAAATGTCATAAAGTCATCATTCTTCATGGTTGAATAATACTCCATTATATATGTATACCACATTTCTTCATCCATTCATCTGTTGAAGGGCACCTAGGTTGGTTCCATAGCTTAGCTATTATGAATTGAGCTGCTATAAACAATGATTTTGCTACATTACAGTAGAATGCTGATTTTAAATCCCTTGAGTATATACTAAGGAGTGGGATAACTGGGTCAAATAACCCCATCAATAAATGAGCAAAGGAATTGAACAGACACTTCACGGAAGAAATATTAATAGTCAACAAATATACGAAAAAACAATATCTTGCAATTAGAGAAATGCAAATTAAAATGATACCTAGATTCTAACTTGCTCCAGTCAAAGACACAAAGAACAATAAATGTCGGTGAGGATGTGGAGGCAAAGGTTCACTCATACATTGCTGGTAGGAATGCAAATTGGCGCAACCACTCTGGAAAGCAGTATGCAGATGCCTCAGAAAACATGGAGAGCAGAACACAACAGACACTAGTATGGCAATATGTAAATCAATGGATGTGTAACTGATGTGATTCTGCAATCTGTATATGGGGTAAAAATGGGAGCTCATAACCCACTTGAATCAAAGTGTGAAATATGATATATCAAGAACTATGTAATGTTTTGAACAGCCAACAATAAAAAATTAAAAAATTAAAAAAAAAAAAAAAAAAAAAAAAAAAAAAGAAAACATGGAGAGATTGTGCTTCTAATCCTGATTTTGCCAATCTATAGTTTGGGCTCCGACATTTTTTTCTCTCTGGACGTGCACCTTGCACTTATGGCTAAAAATTTCTTTGAGCTCTCTGATAGTCTTTGATTCTGACTTGACCAAGGTCTTATCCAGGTAGTTAAAGCCCACTTTGTCACACTCCTGGGCTTTCCTCTCTCTGATGTGGCTTGGAGGGAGTTGTTTCAAGAGCAGCCTGCTATGTTATCTCCAAATCAAAACCGCTAATGGACCCCCACAAAACCCTCATCTGATGCACAGCCCCGGAAGCTCACCTGCCTGCTTCATCTGTGTTATTCCCTTGTTGGGAAGTTTATCAAGTTTTGATTTGCACTTATGTTAACAAAGAAACCACTTTGCCCTTATGTCAAGAAACCTAGTTTCCAGTGCCAGCTATTCTACTGTGTGATCTATGGCAACACTTTCCTTTAGGAGGAAAAATGTCAGAGGACATAAATTGAAGATTTTTATGTCTGCTGTGCCAACAAAGATAAGTAAGTGTGACTCATTGATGGAACAGTGAATAGTTCAAGACCCCAAACCCACACATTAAGTTTGGGTGAAAAGGATCAAGGAATAGCATAATTATTGCCTAAATTAAGTTACTCCTGGTGACTGATGTAGGTAGAACTATAAAGTCCCACAGTTTTACGTTCCTCTGACCTAGGAAACATCTCACTTCACACAGGACGTGAAAGTCAATGACTCATGGGTACACTTCTATGAATGTAAGAGAAACCATAGGAGTCCTCTTCTCTCACCTGAGTCCTTACCTCAAATACAATATTTTTTTCTACCTTAGAGGCATTAAAAGAGAAACAAAGTTAAGAAAACATTGAATGAAGTCCATGTTGTGATTTTCTCTCATCCTCGGCCCCCGTTCAGACTCTGTGGCATGGGCTGGTTTGCTGAAATTTCTTTACCTTCTGAACTCAAGTTTCTCTAGTTCTAATCTGTAGAAACTATGTATTGTGTTTTCTTGGCCAAGATCTATTCATCTGGATCCAGCTATGCCTGAAGTCTAAATCTACATTTTCTAAATACACAAACTCTAATTACATGTCTTGTTTGCCAGGAGAGTTTGTTATATCCCTATCTGTCACAATTTGAAATACATCTGCTTGATGGAAAAAAAAAGGTCTGGCTGATGAAAAAAAAATAATACTTGCTCTTTCTTCCTCATAGGAATGTTATAAATATCTGATAAGTTAACAAATTCTTTTCACCAGCTGTGGTTCAAGCTTCAGATGCTACAGTAGGGGCTGAGAATACAGTGACAAATAAGATAAAGACCTTGCCCTAGAGGAGCTCAGGCTAGTCAAGGAGACAAACTCCTACTAAAATAACTACAATGTGATATTTCTGACCATATTTATAATAAAGTCGTGAAAGGGAATGAATTCATTTCTCTAGAGAAATCAGAAAAGATTCCACGGAAGAGTGGATGAGAAGAAGCCAGGAACACTGGAAAACATACCACGATACACAGGCAACTTCTGGCTGAAAGCATATTATTTCCAAGCTTGAGAAACTCCAAAGTAGAGACATTGTAAGAGAACAGCTTCCAGAATAAGGTGATCATAAAGCTGAGAGTTGTGATCAGTTCAAGGTGATAAAAATGTCTATGTGAAGGAATGTTAGATGGAAGAATATTAGATGACAATTGATCTCTGAGAATGAGGACTTTGCACCTCACCCTATAGGTGTGGGAAGCTATCAAAGTCATTTTAAGTTTGTGATCATACAGAGGGATTCTGGAGCTTGCAGCCTTGAAAGTGGGACAGTGCTACAAAAGGATCAGCTCCTTACCTGTGGCTTTGGTTGTGTTGGGCTGACAAGAATTCATAAAGGCAAAACTCGCTTCAGGAGAGATCTGTAGTGAAATGTGAGGTTTGGGCAATGCCTGGGTTAACTAACAAGACTGGATACTGATGATGAAGGAAACCACTGGATTCAGCTTCCTTCTAAGAAAGTTTATTGGATTCTGGGAAAAGTAGAAGCCCACCTGCAAAACCGTCTTTTCCATTTTCCCTGCACCATATATTTTTTTTTCTTTGCCTTTCTTTGGACATTATGCCAATTCATCTCAGAAGAATTAAATATTTTTATAATGAATCAAATGCTCTTGACGGGTGCCAGATTGAGGAATCTGGAGGAGGAAGCTTGACATGCTCAAGTTCCTCATACCGAGATGACAAGGAGGAGAGTTATGTGTGCTGAAAGATGTATCATCAAGCTGTCCACAGGCACCTCTCTGGCCTCCGGATACTGATTTAAAATTAGACACAATCTGGAAGGCTTTCAGAGCCAAAACCAGAGTGTGACGTCATGTGAATATTCTTCCTTCTTTTTAAATTTGGTGGAATAAAATTGGAGCTTGTGTTTGATCAAGGTCTAGAATTATACTCAAAAGGTTGCACAGGAAGACTTCTGCCTCCCTTCTTTGCCATGTTCCACTTTGCAGGGTCCCTGAGTTGTAGAGTTCAAAGATATTCCAAAGATCACTAGCTCACCATTTTACTAAGGAGAGAAGCAAAGGTGAGAATCAGGTTCACACTTTGGGACGACTCCACAGTGGCTTTGAAAATAAACAGAGAGGCAACTAAGTCTTTTTCTCTTTTGATGACTATGCCCCTGGATTTTTACTTAAATGGTCATCTCCTTAGCCAACCTGAAAACGCCTTCCTTCTTATTCTCACCTTCTCACCACACAACTGTTGATAATAGTAAAAAAAAAAAAAATCATCATTATGGAGTGCCTGACCTGGGTCTAATACATGCCAAATGCTTCACACATATTAATGCTGATTTAATAAAAGCTTTATGAAATAAGTATAACTGTATTCACTTTACTAATTAGGAATGAGTCTCACAGAGTTTGAAATATCCCCAAATCAGAAAGTTAATAAATAATAAAGCCAGATTCCAAGTCATGATCTGTATCAACTTGTTATGCCACATAACCAACTCAAGCCTGCTCCAAATTTGTCCCCTCTATTTCTCTCATCTTAGCAACTGCCATCAAGTGGAACTTCTAAGTAGGAGTTAGAAAATCCAGTTGATTAATTGATTACACACTTTTATTTTTTAGGAAGGAAACTGATCAACTTTTTTTCTTTTTCTTCGTCTTTTGTACTGAAGATTGAATCCAGGGTCACTCTGCCATTGAACTACATACCCCTCCCCAGTCATTTTTATTTTTTGTTTTGGGACAGAGTCTCACTAAGTTGCTGAAGCTGGCTTTAAATGTACAATCCTTCTACCTCAGCCTCCCCAAGTTGTTAGAATTATAGGTGTGTACGACTGCACCTAGCTTCTTCCTCATTCCCCATGCTTCCATTCATCTGAAGAAAGTTCCACTTTCATTTGGGGGATGAGCTCTTCCTTCTCCTATTGTTTTTTAGTGTATTTATCATAATAAGGTATTGGATTTAGCCAAATATGTTTTCTGCATATATTGAAATTAGGTGGTTCTTTTCCATATACTTAATATTAATTGTTTATTTTATGTTGAACCAACCTTGCATTCCTGGTATGAACCCCACTTGTATATAGCTTATAAATTTCCTTTTTGTGATGACTTTTTCTTGCTTTGTTGTCAGGATAATACTGTTGTCATAGTATGAGTTTTCCTTTTATTTGATCGAAGAATTTAAGATGGATTGAGATGAAACCCCATGCAAAGAGAAGTGGAATGATCCGATTGCTGAGATTAGAAATAATTAAGCAACCTCTGCTTCTCTCTTCCATTTGGAGTTGAACTCATCTCTGCTCTTCATCACCTATCAGTGATGTGTTCCTGTCTTCCCTAGGATTCACTACCAGGATGACTATTTCTTTGCAGTGTAAGTCACTTCCTACAATATCAACTTTAACTATAAACAAAGTTTATATTTTACATTCCATTCACCATCATTCTTTGACTTTTTTTTCTCACTGGCCTAAAACTTGAGCTGGAAAGTTTTATTCACCTTTCAGAGCCTTTTGGATTTTGACAATATTGAAAAAAGAAACAATTTGATTATGCTTCCTGGGAAGGACAGTGGAAATAATCAGAGGTAACTAACCAAAAGTTACCATAGCCATTAACAGAAAGAATATAAGATTTAGAATTACAACACTTGGATCAGGATTAAAGATAAATATGCTAAATGGTATGTGGGATATTGTCTACTATGTTTTATTTTTTAATTGTTTTATAGTTGTAGATAGACAGAATTGCCTTTATTTTATTTATTTTTATGCGGTGCTAAGGATTGAATACAGTGCATCACACATGGTAGGCAAGCGCTGTACCACTGAGCCAGAACCCCAGCCCTTCCCACTGTTTTAATCTACTATTTTTCCAGTAGGCTAATTGCATTAGGTTAAGGCAATATTCTCTAAGCCTCTGTTTTCTCTCTGAAAATGAGAAAATATTCATTCTCTAAACCACATTTCTTTTATACAAACACAAAAGGTTTGCTAGAGGTGGCTCTTATTGGCTCACAAGGGCTGATTGTACCCACTTCTTTTCAATTCCACTTTGGGAATAATTCTCCATGGATATTGGGAAATGTTACATAAGTGCTTTTTTCACCTAAAGACCCAGCTGTTAAACATCAGGAGCCCAGACCCTATCATGTTTCCCCTATAGCATATGTACATGGGAGGGATGATGCTGCCCCTTCTATTTACAGCTGAGAAGTTCCTGGGTTGGATTTATCTCTTCATAGAAGATTGGCAAAGTCAAGAAGAATGCAACCCCTGGTCATCTGCCATTTAGTTTCCCAGTAAACACAAATCCCATGATTTCAGGTCCCCTCACCCCTCACTTATTCTCTACCAACTGCGGCTTGGAGGACTTAGTCACCCACATGAATAGATACCTTCTGGTTTCTTTCTGGTCTCCTTCCAACCAATCCATCTCCTCTAGATATCCTTTCAAGGCTAGCAAACCAATAATTAGCTTGGTAATTAGCCGTTCGCAAAGGGCTTCTTGGACTTCACTGCTTTTAATCTATGCTACTTTCTGGTAAGCGATGATTTTATTGCCACATTTTTTTTTTCCAGGGGAAAAAACTGAGACTGAAAAGCCATTTCTACCTACTATACCTTGGAACCTTTCCTCTTTCCTGTGGCCTTGAAGTAATCTGCCAATAAAGCTCTTTCCCTTTATATTTAACCTTTCTTTTTTAGGGTCTTTACCTCACTATAAACATGATCAGATTTCATAGATCATTTAAAATATAATCTGACCTACAGTTTCTGGTCACTCTCTACTAAGCATGAGACTCTGTCTCTCCTTTATCCATCTGTCTTTATCGGTGAAAACTTGCTATGCTCATGTCCTTCTCCTTCCCTCTTCCCCATTCACTCTTCAACTACTCCCAAAGGGGGAGAAAGTATAGGAGGTTGACAAGGATCACATATTCCAGAGTCAGACAGACCTGAATTTGAGCCAAGCTCTGCCACTGACTAGCTTTGTTTCTGAAACCAAAGACTCTTCCGTGAGTCTTGGTTCCTATCTATCAGTGGAGAGATAGCATCTCCTTCATAGGACAGTCAGGAGGATTTGTGGATGCATGTAAAGCCCTTAGTACAAGACCTGGGAGTCAGAAAATGTCAACTATTGTTAACTATTGTTATTGGTAGTCTGTTGAATTGGACATTTTGGAGTCGTTGAGTCTTGATATTTTATTTTCCTTGACTTTTAAGGCTGTGTATTCTTCTTCTTCCTATCTCCTATAGGACCATTTTCTCTGTCTACCTTAAGTCTCTGTTATGTTTCTTTGTCCTTTTTTTCCTTTTATAGGTTAATGGTCATTAGCCCGACCCTACCGACCTACTGTTCATTCCACTGCACACTCACTCTGAGTTATCTCATTGGCTCCAAGACTTATTTATAAATGGTGGCTACCAAATAATTGTCTCCCACCAGACCCCACTTTTCAATTTCAGAATTTTTGTCTTTTCTTGGATGACCAAGAGGAATTTAATCTCATTAGGTCCAAAATAAGACTTAGCATCATAATTTTTAAACTTGTCATCTTTTAGTATCTTCTCTTCCACTTGGTAGCATAATCATGTACCCAGTTATCTAAGGTAGAACAGTATATATCGGACTTTACTCTTCTTCCTGATTATTTCTGATACTGCATTTTTTTATTTTATATATATATAAAATATATATATATTTTATTTTATATATATATAAAATTTATTTTATTTTATATATATATAAAATTTTAT
>NW_026000051.1:13139598-13142950 GCF_001458135.2 Marmota marmota marmota
TATATATATATATATGCTGGGAGTCTTTGTAGTGGGGTAGATGGTGCTTCCAAAAATATGTGCACATCCTGATTTCGGGAACTCATAAATATTCCCTTCTTTTGGAAAAGGGTCTTTGCAAACATGACTAATTAAGGGTGGAGATGAGAAAACCATCCTGGATTATTGAGATGATTCCTAAATGTTATCACCAATATCCTTTCAAAAGAAAGGCAAAGGGAGATTTAAGACAAAAAGAGAAGAAGAAGATGTGTGAATATAAAGGTAGAGATTAGAGTGATGTGACGCAAAGCAAAGAACAATAAGTAATGCCAACGACCACCCAAAGATAGAAGAGGTAGAGACCCACCTCCATGAACCTCTGTGGAAAGCATGGCTCTGCTGACACGGGGATTTTCAACTGTCCTCCAGGCCTGGGAGAGGATAAATTCCTGCTATTTAAACCCCTATGTTGGTGGTGATTAATTACACAGGCCACAGGACACTCATATAGCCCTCTTTTCTCCATCCCATTTTATGCCTATATTCTGAATCCCACTTTTTTCATCTGGATGATGATGATAGTTTGTGTCTCCTCAATTTGAGTCTGATCTCCTTTCAAACTAGCATGCAGCAGGTGAAACACAATGGTATTTCTCAGCCTTAAACATGGCAAACTCATGTACCCTCACACAGCACTTGATCTTTCAGTCCAAGGCTGCCACTCTCTCCATGGACACAATGTGTCCTCACTTAACGCTTCATGAACACCCACTCCCTGTGTCCCTTGCACTCACCGAGGTGCCTGTTATCTGCCATCAATATTTGTATACTGCCTGCTCTTTTTATGCTTCTCTCCTCTCCACCCCTTCCTTGCTACTCTGAACTTAGTACACATTTTAATAATTAAATGTTTTGTTTAATATTTATTCTTTAACAAGCTGTCAGCTTCTTGAAAGGAGAGGCAATATTTTATTTATTACCATAACACTTATTTTTCTAATACACCTTATTTATTTTCAAAATTTCTAGTTATTCCTTGAGTCTGGATATGAACAGATGCTAAGCAGAAGCTAATATGAATGTTGTCTTTTCATCCAACTGAAATATCTTCCTGTGATTAATTGTCATGATGACTTTAATGGTATCTTAAAAGGGTTGTTCCACACACATCCAAGCCTGCTTTTAGATGCTGTGCTAGTGGTAGGACCACAGGCTCCCTGTCAGTATAAATCCATAAGATTTTTAGCATACTCAAATAATTAATGGAATTCTACCTACTTCAGGAAGTCTTCAACTAGTAAAGTTGAAATTGCTCTTTTCGCCACTTCTAACTTATTTTGACACAGTGTCCCCGTGCACTACATATTCCTAAGTTTCCTTTCTTGTTTCCCTATACACATGATTTGGAGAAGTATACAGATATTTGTGTACATATAGACATTTAGATATATATGAACATGATTTTGCATAAGTACGTATTTTTATGAGCAGAAATATCCATCCACATGTATGTATAAACATATGCACATATTTATACTTGCATACATATATATTTCTTTATATAGTTGCCATGTTTCTAGTTATTTCATAAAGGTATAGGAAAACATACTTTAGGAAAGGATCAAAATAGGTACAACTGTGGACCACACATTTTTAAACAAGAGAATTTAGCATTTCATAGTTCAATCCCTTATTTAACAGATAACAAAAATTGAAATACAGTGAAGAGAACTGACTTACCTGTTGTTACTGCGTGAAATAGGAAAATAATTGAAAACAATGACTGGTATGTTAATCTCATTTTTTTCCCTCTAGTTTGTTGGTGTGCAAGCTCTTAATCTGCCCTTCTCTGAAAATGTTTCTAACTCTATTGCTTAAGACTCAAAATAATTCATTCCTTGTCTATAACCACTAACCTCCATCACCCTTGCCAGTTTTCAAGTGAAATCTTAAAATTTCACACTTTAGAAAATAAGAAAGATCCACTACCCAAGGGCCCAAGTCAGATGGATCTCTTCAACAAGTATGACACTAATAAGATTTACCCATACAACCAGGGTTTGAAACTAGTGGTGATAACTAGAGAATTACCCCAATAAATATTTGACATGATTTTGGGAGCAATAAAAAATATATACGTATTTTTCCCACAGTTTTTTCTTGGATAAAGGATAGAAAGACACTAAAATGTCAGATAATTGTGCCATAATTCTTGCTGGGGAAGATTATGGTTGTCTAACAATGGGCCAATTTCTCTGCAGCTATGAAGATGTGTCAGACTGGGCCATGAGTCACCTTTCTCCACAACAACAATTTCAGAGTCCATGGGAAACAGTTTTTGGAATCAATCATGAGGTTTGGGGTAAGGAACAATTTCCTAAACTGTCTTCACACTTGGATAAAAATTTTCTATAATCCATAAATTCTTAATGTTTTGTTTATTTGATTTTCCCATTGCTTAAAGATGTATATATTTAATCTCAAGACTCAAGAATCCAAGAATCTGGAGGCCCAGCGGCCTGCCGGCGTGGTAGACACATCACCCCAATTGGAGGAGGAGCACAGCCGCTGCCCACGCCTGCAAGGTAGGCAGACCTGCAACCTGGAGAACAGGCCCAGCGGTCCCCCGCGCCCCCCCGCGAGGTAGACAGATCACCCCTATTGGACGAGGGGCCCAGCCGCCGCCTGCAAGGTAGGCAGACCTGCGACCTGGAAAACAGGCCCAGCAGCCCGCTAGCATGGTAGACAGATCACCCCTGTTGGAGGAGGGGCCCAGCGGCCGCCTGCAAGGTAGGCAGACTGCGTGTCCTGGAGAAGGGGCCCAGCAGCCCGCCGGCATGGTAGACAGAGCACCCCAATTGGAGGAGGGGCCCAGCCGCCGCCCACGCCTGCACGGTAGGCAGACCTGCGACCTGGAGAACAGGCCCAGCGACTTGCCTGAGCGGTAGACAACCTCCCCAGTTGGAGGAGCCCAGCCTCCCGCCGGTGAGGTAGACAGACCACTCCAACTGGAGGAGGGGCCCTGCCGCCTGCCCGTGCGGTCACCTGACCGAGCTCTTGACAAACATAAGGTTTCCCCAACACCCCCACCTCATCAAACACCTTATGAGAAAAACTGATGGAACTCATCTTGGAAAATCCCACCAACCCTTAAAACCCACCAACCGGTTGACTGGCGTGGCTACCAGTGCGGTTCTGCAGCGGATCAGACACCTGGTTAACATCTCAGAGAATAAGAGTAGAGAGGCCACAGGTGGAAGCTCAAGTCCTCTCACACTAACTACCACCACCATCCTGAACCCAGAGACTCAAGCTAGGAATAGACAACGCCACCAACTGGAAGAAATGAAAACAGAGTTCTGAGAGACAT
>NW_026000051.1:13146955-13311602 GCF_001458135.2 Marmota marmota marmota
AGAGAAGGGAAATTGCATGGAAATGGAAGGAGACCCTCAGGGTTATACAAAATTACATACAAGAGGAAGTGAGGGGAAAGGGAAAAAAGGAAAAAAAAAACAAGGGGGAGAAATGAATTACAGTAAATGGGGTAGAGAGAGAAGAAGGGAGGGGAGGGGAGGGGAGGGGGGATAGTAGAGGATAGGAAAGGCAGCAGAATACAACAGACACTAGTATGGCAATATGTAAATCAGTGGATGTGTAACCAATGTGATTCTGCAATCTGTATACGGGGTAAAAATGGGAGTTCATAACCCACTTGAATCAAAGTGTGAAATACGATATGTCAAGAACTATGTAATGTTTTGAACAACCAACAATAAAAATTTTTTAAAAAAAGAACAATTGTGAGGAGGTTAGGGTTGTGGCTCAGCAGTAGAGTGCTCACCTAGCACGTGCAAGGCCCTGGGTTTGATCCTCAGCACAACATAAAAATAAATAAATAAAATAAAGGTATTGTATCCAACTAAAAAAAAAGAAAAGAATCCAAGAATCTGGAGGAATCTTAAAGCATATGCCAGTCAGTCCCCAGTAGATGGTCAGCTGCTATTTAACATCCCTACTAAGAAGTCACCAGTTAAATGCCATGTAGATATATCCATTGATTAGGAACTTACTGATTCGTGAGGTAGACTGCCGCAGTCCAGCTGCAGCAAAATAACGGGAGGGGGGGGGGCGGTGACGAACAACTTGTGTACGTTGATACAGCAGGAGTGGAAGCCGTTTATTGCAGGACAGGAGCAGTATTTATACATTCCACACAGCTTATCTAATTAGCATAAACTAGATACAGCAGTCAACCAATCAGGAATCTCCAAACTTAATGGCTCGCTTTTGTTACTTCTCAAACCACTCCCTCTGGCATTTTGCCAGGCACCATCCAGACTTGTTTACCAACTCTAACATTCCCCTGGCAAAATGCCAGGTGTTATTTTGACTTGTTTACAGACTCTAACAGTAGACCAATACAATCCATGATAAATATGACTCAAAAATCTTTCTTCCTTTTCTGAGCTGTACTTTTCTATAACTTTCATTTTATGATCCTATTCTGTTTTCTAGAGATGCATGAGCTTAAAACATATCTTTCTTCTCAGTGATAAGTGTCAGATAAGTGTCAGATTATCTTCTAACCATTTATAGAAGGACAGCCAAAGTTCCCATCATATGTCCCAAAATGGGCCAAAATGGGGCCAACATTGGACATTGGCTGACACATTTCCTTGGTTTGGGTTCCCCTCAAAACAGAATCTGAGGCATGGATTCAAGTTCAAGTTGTTTATTAGGGAAGTAATCCTGTACAAGACATAAGGAAAGGAAATAGAGGGAGAAGTAACCTATAAAGAATGAATTATCAAGCAAGTCACCATTGAGCAAACTGGACCTAAATCCTGGGAATCTTTGGGGAAAACATGGACATACATGCCAGAATGACTCAGGAGGAGAAGGAGCTGGGATATTTATCCACCAACTCTTTTCAATCATTGCTTAAATATTTACCTGGGAAATGATAATTCCCGACTTCCCAACTCACTACTACAAAAGAAAAATAGGATATGGAAGCCAGAGAGAGGCCTGAGACAAGGAATAGAGGTTCCAGTGGTTGGAAGAGATCCAGTTTCCCTAAGAAAGATAAGAGCTGAGAAAAAATGGATGGGACATTAGCAGCGTCCGCTCCTCCCATGGGTGGTAGTCTGAGGAGTGGTGAGAACACAGTGAGAATACAGCAAATTGACCATGGATTGACATATGGAAAGCTTCTATCTCCTCTTCTCAGCAGATGGAGATGTGAAAACAGAGGAGTAGCAAATTGCATGAAAAGCAGACCATACATCACCCTCTTTCTCTAACTTCACAGATGGTAAGCCAAGTCAAGCCTGTTCTGCTGGACCTGTGGACCAGGTTAAAAAACAATAAGTGTCTTGACATGGTAAAGATTTATGAAATTCAAATTTCAGTGTGTGAAAACTTTATTAGAAGAGAATGACACTTATTCATTTATTTATTGTGCATGGCTGCTTTCATATTACAGGGCCCATGAGGCCAAAATTTCTGTAGACCCCTGTACTAGAACCTTCCACAAGTACTGCCTGTACTGAGGAGGTGAGAAGAATTAAAATCTCAAAGATAGACTGGGATTAATATTAAGGTGACTAACACTAGTAATTAAATATAATATATAGAACATTCTAATACCTGAAAGTGACTCATAAGTAAAGGAATAAGCCCATGAGGTTGTTAATGAGACTTCCCCAGAACACAGTTGAAGAATTAAAACCACTCTTATTTAGACTCCAGGGAGGAAATATTCACAAACATCCATCCTTGATGCATGTGTTTAAAATTCTTTTGATATCTTCATACACTGAAAATAAAGCCTGACAATCAGATAGTGCCTGCAAGCCCCCTGCCCACTCCTCTGACCACAGCCTCTGTCACTATTTTCCTTGCTTGCTGGGATTTATCCCCCTTTATTGCCACTCAACTTGCTACTCTTCCAATGGAATTCTTCCCATAACTCTATCCTTGTGGTGCCCTTCCTGATTCACTCCATTCGCAGCCCTTTGGATGGCTAATCCCTTCTTATGTTTCTATGTTCAGCTTAAATATCACCAGCTCGGGGACATCATTGGAAGTTGACTTCATCCTGCCAGCCTATGTTTTCTGCAGAGAGTCAATATGTAAGTTAATTTCATATTTCTCAAATTGCTTGCATACTTAAAACAGATTGTGAGTTTCAGGAGGACAGGAGTGTCATCTCTTCTGTGTCACTGTATTCCCAGCTCCTTAACAAGTTGCCAATACTAGGTGCTCAGTAAATACGCTTTAAAGAAATGAATGTGTGGATTTTAGGATAGCAAAACGAGAACATTCGAAGATATTGTCATTTGGAAAAATGGTGTTGATCTTACAGACCTGACTATGAATCCTAGCTATGCTGTTCAATTAGAATATAACATTTCTGGGCAAATTCCTTGACTTCTTAGAATTCCTAATGTGGATAGCAATACCCACCTACCTCAGAGCTTGTGAACATTAACAGGATAACAATGTCTGTAAAATCCCTAGGTACATGGTAGGTTCAAAAGAGTAGCACTTCCTTCTTCATTAGTACTAGGCTGAAGTTGGTAAGGGTACTATAGGAGGGAACCCTGTCCAATAATCTGTGATCACAAGACCTAGATATTCAGAAAGAGGAAGGGGATGAATTCTTTCATCAACAACCCAGCTGCAGAGTCATGACTGAGATTCACATTAGCAGTCTCCAAGTCCTGAATACATTTTATTCTTCAGCCTGTTTCCATCTTAACACCAGACATCAATTGTCCTCATTCTCCGGAGATCTTACACGTCGAATGAGATGCCATGTGTAAGGCTCCCTGTGCTTACCAAATGGTGTTTGTGTGAAACACTTTTGCAGCAAACTCAGAGAAGATGTCCCTCATTCCCACAGCAGCCTGCAGCCTAAGCAGAGTTTAGCATTGCGGACTGATCATATTCTGATTTCCCTAGTACTCATATATCCAGTTTGAGACTTTCCATGTTCTGGGACTTTAATGCTCTCTCTAAATAAAGTAGAAAAATGACAAAGCCACGTTGTCTCCATTTCTTTCCCTCCAAAGTATCTCATGAGGACGAATCCTCTACCATCTCTGGAGCAAACTAAACCCTGCAGAGAGCATCACTCCATGAAAATAAGGATTACTCTGCTCTAAATAATAATTGGCCTGGAGAGTTGAGATTTGACTGTACTTTGGTCTAGCAGAGAATTAGCCCAAAAAAAGTGGAGGAGAAAGTTATGATATAGTGGAATCATGTACTAGAGGAAGCACAGAACTGAGAGTTTGGAGACCTGGGTTTAGTACTGACTCTGCCAAGAACTCTGTGTGGCTTTTTGAGAGTTCACGAAAACATTCTGTATACCAGTTTTCTTGCCTATAATAGTAGGTGGTTGGAATAGATTATGTCTCCCTCCCTTCTTAGTCTAACTTGCTAGGACCATTAGTTAGATGTGACGGAAGGGATCAGAGACAGCAGGTAGGCATGAAAAGCTCAGGGACCTATACAGGAGAAAGTGAAGAGGGGGTGGGAAAATCAAAGTAGAAGGGATAGAGAGACGAAACAGAATCAGGTCGGGAGAGGCTGGGTGGATTTCACAGATCACCCTTGGAGCTTTTGTACACCAGAAACTTGAGTAGGAGGTGGCTGAGGAGATTGGCTCACATGCTTGAAGAATCTCCATGAGAAATTGTGTTAATGAAATCTGCACGCAGTTTGCCCCTTTCTTGTGCCTTCTGCTGCCCGGTGGATTATCTTCCAGATTGGAGTGTTTCTCATCTCATTTTATTTTGTTTCCAGAGAGAGACAAGGGCACTGAGACCATCTGCTCTGGTGTTCCCCTCTGGATTACTCCCCACCTAGGGGCTTTATGGGAGGGAGAGAACCGTATCCTCGCAATTTCTCTCCTCTGTGCAAGAAAACTCCTGCGAATTTAGAGTCCCACACGTCCTACCCTCTTGTCCCCAGCCAGCAGCACCGCCTCCACCCCACCACCAAGCACACAGCTGGCAACAGTGCTGTTTCCATGGTGATAATGAGTGGCAATAGGCAGTAATCAAGAAGGGTCGCTGGAGTCATAAGTCATTAGATTGTATTTAAAGGGACACCGGCACGTTTTAAATGATAAATTATTTTCTTATGGCTGCCTCCTTCTGCTCCAGTCTTCCAGCAAACACTCCACTGGCCATTTATTTCACAGACTTCATTTTCTGGTTGTTTTTTTTTTTGTTGTTGTTTGTTTGTTTGTTTGTTTTTTTGCATTTGGACAGTAGAATCATATTGGTCACATTCCCAACAAGGAAATCCTACGCATAGCAGATAGCTGTCTTCATATTAAGATTTAAGGTGAAATCAGAAAGATGGCCTACTCACCACAGTGTACATCCACAAGAAATTAATTAAAAGATAGAACTATGGGTAAATGGCAGAAAGATCAACAGAGGGAAGGGAGAAGGGAGGATGGGGAAGGGGAAAGAGAGGTGATACAGTCTGAATGAGAACAAGATATATTCCATGCTTATGTAATTTTGTCAAAATGGATTCTATTGTCATATATGACTAAAAAGAATCAATAAAAATAAAATAGACAAAAAGATAGCCTAACAACAACAACAACAACAAAAGTCCTTTCCTATCCCTGGCAGTACTTAAAATTTCAATATGGCGTGTTCACTTATCTGGTCCTTTACACTGGAGTTTCACGTGTCTTACTGAAAGTCAAAGGGTCTTAGGGATTTGGCATCCACTCACCTGGTAGCTACATTTCAGAATAACAGAGCCTTACATTGAATGTGTGCTCAGGATACATGGGCTAGAATTTGAACCATGGCCACAAATGGATACCTTGGGCAAGTCAGTCTTAATCTTAAAGATAATCTCTACATCTTAGATTATGTTTAGCTTGAAGAGTTTTTGGAAGATCAACTGAGATAAAATATGCATATTCTTCATGCAGCATGTTTTTAAAACTCATTTTAACATACCTAGTTCAATATTGGTGACACTGGTCATCTAGTAAGAAAACATTCTCTGATGTTGATGAGGCAGAGTGTGGGAGGGTATCTTACTGTGTGACATTGCTTGTCTTTTCTGAATGATTTGTTTCCTACTCTGCAAAATGGTGATGGTAATTGGTGAGGTTAGATTATAGAAGACGTCAAATGACATAAGCCACGTGTATGCGCCCTCATATACACTGCTCAGTGTTACCCAAAGGTAAGCTAGGGTCATTTACAAAGAATCTAAAAACAAGATTTGTTTCCACTTTTTTTTTTCCTGCTACAAACCTTCCATTTAAAATCTAAACTAGTGTCTCATTAAAGTCCAATCTTCTATGAGGTTAAAAATAAATTTCTCATATCACCCTGTAATTTACACTTGTGTCTTTACTGCTTCTTCTTGGTCTCCAAAGCTGAATGTTCTCTAATGGTCTTATTGACAATCTGAGATAAAATAAACATGTTAATGCAGAACAGACTTTCATTTGATATGGGGAGTAAGGGAATTGGTAGTGAAATGGTTGTACATAACAGGTATTCCTCATGGCAAAACATACAATTATTTTAGAGATCTCTTTATGAAATAAGATTTAAACTAAATTGCATCCCATTAATATTTCTCCCTGACTGTTGGGCTCAGTTTTTTTAATTAGGTAACAGCCGAGGCAGGGCACAATTTAGAAACACAATGATCCATCTTCTATATTAAGAGATATTAATAATAATATTAGTGATTAATTATACATGTCACCTCACAGAAGTCCTAACGCAAGTACAAACAAGCCTCAGCAACCTGAGAAATTCAGCTTTGCTTATTCTCACACTGGGAAGGTGTGCATCTGTAGCTTTATTGCATAAATCTTATCATTAAATTCTCCTTTCAAATCACCTCATATTTGGTGGATTATTGCAAAAAAAAAAGAAAAAAGAAATATATTATAAATGTTTTCCAGTATCTTGTATTTGGAACTTTAGCAACTTATATTTTATCTGAAAATAGCACCAATAAAGGTTTTATCACACAATTTCTTTTATCACTATAGAAACTTAATTTTAATTCCTTCATTTCATAAAATTCTTCAGGTTAAGGGTTATATATTTGTTTAAACCACTATCATAATGGTTAGTTTTACCATCAGTGTTGAATTGAATTTCTGTTACTTGAATTAATCTGATCTTATATGCTAAGGTCATAAATCTACAGTTCTAGAAATGTTCTTATATATTTCTTGCATTTATTTATTGCAAATCTCTTTTTCTGTCTCTGGGAGCAATGATTAATCTATTTGCAATACGCACTTAACAGAAAGAAAAATGGCGATGGTCAAGCAGAGAGAGAAGGTTCCTCTGCTTCCCCATATCCCTCTTGTCAGCCCTCAACCTGATTACTTCACATCTGGATGGCCAACAGCCTCCTGAAGTTTATTCCATACCCAGCTGCCCAGTGTAGTCCAGTTCTTCTATAGTCCATGCTCATTTCCTACAAGTGCACCAAGTGATAAAAAGAAGGACACGCTTATTCTTGGTGCTTTCTTACTGGCTTGTGGTCCATCTTGCTTTTTTTCCTGTCTCCCACCTATTGACTAACATTAGAATACTTAGCTTTTCTGTTACCATCCTTGCTCTGGCCCTTGGATTATTCTGCATGAGTATTACCTCAGCTATAAAGCAAGTTTTCTCAACATTATCCCTACTGACATTTTGGATTAAGTAATTGTGTATTGCCGGCAATTGCCCCATGTACTGTAGGATGCTAAACAGCATCCTTAGCCTCTATCCTCTAAATGCCAGTAACATCCTCCTCTAAAGTTGCAATACTTTAAAATTCCCCCTGGAGAGCCAAACCACCCCAATTGGAAACCATTGGTCTAAAGGGGAATTAGAGTCAAAATTTACCAAGAAATCTTGACTACCAAGACAAACAATAAGATACCATGTAGTAGATGCTATAGGGCAATCAAAAGTTGGTACAATTAGAGCTATTTCAAAAGATATCTTTATTGGAAAATTAAAGTGAAGAAAGTTTAGAGGACACTGGTTAGGAAAATCTGCAACAGCCTTGGATAGAGATAATTTGGTTCTGAATTAGAATAAGAGCAGTGATAACAGAAATGAGGGTTTGAGTTGCAAAATATTTTGGCAATCAATGTGCTAGGATAAAGCAAATAATTAGATGAAGGAAGAGAGAGGTAAAGAATAATTAAAATGACCCCTCAAGCTTTCTGTTTGAGTGGCAGGAGTAACAAGTGATGGTGTGATCAAACTTGGATTTGCAACCATCCTGCTTTATGGTAGTAACCAGGTAATAGCATCTTGTTGGCAACATGGCAGACACCCGGAGCACCGGGTGTGTATCTATTTACCTTTTTGTCCTCATACATATACAATATCTGGAATTACAGAATACTAGTTTCATTTGCATGTCAACAATAGCCGAAGACACTGAATATTTGTTCATAAAATTTTTGGCCATTTGCACTTCTTTTGAGAAATCTCTGTTTGGCTCATCTGCCCATTGGTTGAATAGGTTTTTTTGTTCCTTTATTGGAAAGGTTATTTATTATCTGGTTTTGAGTGGTTTTTTAAAGTTCTTTATATATTCTGGATGTTAGTCCTCCATTGGAAGTGTAGCTGGCAAAGATTTTCCCCTATAGGTTGGCATTTTATTTTGTTGTTTGTTTTCTCTGCTGTTTCAGGAGGTTTTTAAATTAAATACCATCCATTTATTGGTACTTGCTATTATTTCCTGAGCTATCGGAGTCCTGTTTAGGAAGTCATTGCCTGTTCTTGTAGATTGAAGTGTTTCCCCTATGTTTTAATAGTTTGAAACTTTCTGGTCTTGTACGAAAATCTTTGAGTTGACTTCTTTGCAAGGTAAGAGATGGGGATTTAGTTTAAGTCTTCTACATATGCACATCCAGTTTTCTACCACCATATGTTCAAGAGGCTATCATTTCTCCGATGTGTGTTTTTTTACACCTTTGTCAAGAACAGATTCCATCTCACTGTAGTCAGAATGACCATCATCAATAGTACAGGCACTATAGAATTAGGTGTGGCAGGTTCCTCAAAAAACTAAAACCAGAATGACCATCTGATCCAACTATATTACTCCTTCATATTTATCCAAAAAATTAATGTTAGCACATTTTAGAGTTACATGCATACCCATATTTATTGCAGCACAATTCATAATAGCCAAGTTAGATAATCAACCTAGGCTTCCATCAACAGATGACTGGATAAAGAAAACGTGGTTTATATACCCAATGGAGTTTTATTCAGCCATAAAAAAGAGAACAAAATTATGTCATTTTCAGGAAAATAGATGGATGCCGGATGGCATCATGTTAAGCAAAATAAGTCAGAAATACAAGTACCATATGTTTTGTCTTACATATGGAAGCCAGTGGGGAGGGGGAGAAGAAAACAAAAGGGAGTCATCATGGAGCAGAGAGAACAATAGGGTAGAAGAAGGGGTGAACAGGAGGAAAGTGAATTAAGAGAAGCTATTGGAGAGGAAAAGTGATCAGATAAGGTTATATTCATGGATCAATATCATACTAAAACCCAAAATTGTGTATATTTAACATTTGCCAATAAGTTTTTAAGAAGGATTGAAAAAAGAATACTAGCAGTTGTCTTTTATTGAAAGCCAAGCAATGTGCTAGTACCTACACGAAGTTCCCATAAGTCATACAAAAACCTTAGGAAGACAGGGACTTGATTCCCATTTCGAAGCTAAGACAACTAAGAAGCTGAGAAGTTGAAAAATTTGAATAATAGGACACAGAAGACTAAAGGCAGAGCCAGGTCTCAGATCTCAATCTGCCCAAGGTCAATGTTTCTTCCTTTGTGCCACCTGTGCCTTCAATTAAAACCCTTCCTTGGTTTCTTGTATTCTCTCACCCATGAACAGATGACTCCCCAGTTTGGAATGAAGAGGTAAGCAAAGGGGCAAAAAGGGTTCCTATAATCACCTCCCACTTTTCCTCCTCTTTCCCTTCCTCCTTTCTCTTCCTCCCTGTTCTCCTGATTTGGGCATTCCTGTCTGTTGCACAGAGGGATACCTTCCCCTCTCCGAAGCATAGGGCAACAGCTTAGCAGCTGCCTAAGGCATCTGTGAAATTGGACTGTTCTTACAAGGCCAGAATGTTTGGGCTGAATGTCAATGAATCTAAAACATGATGGAATAATGTACCTCTCACCACCACACGTGAGTTAAATGATCAGGAGCAAAATTGCTTGGAGCAAAGCTGTGATATTTGATCAAAGCCAAAATGTTAGAAAAATGGCTGCAGTTCGTTTTCCAAAACCATGACTGGATTGCTTTCCACATTCCCAGCTGAACATTCTCTCTCTCTCTATCTGTCTCGGAATTTTTCAGAAAAGGAGGGATTGCATAATCACTGAGTTATTTATCAGGTCTGTGTCTCATACAGAACTGTAGGTGAACACAAGCAGGTGTGCAATGGGAATGATTCCCCCAGCAGACGACAGGAAGGGGCAGGTCCATGTCAATCATCTCTGAATGATGAAGAGGTCTGTGCCTCTGGAGATCTCTTATACAGCAATCATAATGCTGCATTAGTGGTAGGATATGGCCCACGGTGGTTATGGCTTTCAGTAAGAAGTAGACAAGGCTTTGTAATGTTGAAAATAAAAATAATTATGGTGACAGAGGTAACTGTAGTGTTGGTAGACTATGGGCATAGAACAGAAGGTTCTTTGGCTAGGGAACTGTATACACATCAGCACTAAGAAAAATGACAATCATGACTTTCTTAAGAAAATCCTCACTGAAAACCTTAGCTTATCCAGAAGTCTTTTTTTATTTTATTTTTTCCTTCTTTTGGAAGAGCTGGAGATTGATTCCAGAGCTTCATGCATGCTAAATAAGCACTCTACCACTAAGTTACAATGCCTACCTTCCAGAAGTCTTAAGTGGAAAATTTGACAACTTTATTATTGAAAATTGATTCAAGGTAAAAATGTCTTCTTTGCAATGTCAATAAAAGGTAAATCAAAAATCACAGCCACCCATGTTAAAGAAAGAAGAAGAGAGGCAACATTTTCATATGGTCTCTAGGTTTAAAGTGGCCTAAACTGTCTGTGTCCAGTGCTAAATAAGTCGTAAGGACAGTAGAGATAGCTAGACTTCCCATTCAAGTAGAAAGTACTCATCCTTTCAAACAGATGAGCACTAATTAGTAAAAATAGATGACATAAAGTACAGGAAGTGAAAACAAAAAGTAGCTCAGAGCCTGGTTCTTATATTTAAAACATGGAGACCCTATCCTCTAATAAAATGCAACTATGGTCTTTAACTTGTGAGAATAAATTAGTAAAAGTGGTAGGCAATGAGAGAAAATGAGAAAGAGGGTACAACAGAAATCTACTGTCTTCACTCTAGCCTAAGATATGCACATTCTTTCTCCTTGAGATTAACAATAAAATATACCACAATCGATACCAGTAGACATCTTAACTCCCATTTATATTATTTAACCAAAGAACAGATGCATAGGAGAAAGCTCTGTTTTTGATAAGAACTTCCCAAGAGCTAACCTGAGAAAAAGATAAAGGAATGTTCACAGTGCTTTGGTAGATACCTTTTAGCTTCGGGTTTCCCCCAGTTATTGACAGCAACCCAACTGAGGTGTGTTATTTGTGAGGACAGATGGTTTTATCATCCAAGCATCTTATCAGTCTCCTTCCTTCACATGTGTTCCATTTAGAGATGGGTTTGGGAATATATGCACATGGCCTTAATTGCTTAGAATGGAGATGTTGAATAGCAAAGTGAATATATATTAGCAACCAGGCACTCAATATGTTGAAAATGCAAAGCCTTTGGTGCATCTGGATTTGCCTTTCTCTTGTCTTTCCAATTGTATGGTAGAACTTTGAAAATCAAGTCCATCAGACCTCCTTAAAACAAATTGACCTGGCCTCACAATTTCTGGGCCACTTGTCTTTGGGCAAGTTACATAAGTCCCTGGACCTTTACTTTCAGAGAGAGTTACCTCCATTATATAGACAAAGAACTGAGATGCAGAGAAAGTAAATGACTAACCTAACGTCCTAGAGCTGGAAGCAAATGTTTTAAGTGATAAAGGTTATCTCACTTTGTGCTGATACTCACTCTGGGGAGTGCATCCCATTAGACTCGGCTTACCAATGAGCTAAGTTATGTACTTTCAATGTTCATTACTCCATGTTTGCTAATTTGCCTACTTGCTAAAATTTATTTGCAACCCCAAAATCTGTGCTAACACAATTGTGTGGTCATTCACAGACATGTGCATAACAGTGAAGAATTTGAGTATTCCCAGGTACACGTTTCCAGCTAAGACAGAACCAGGCGTCACTCTATCCTTTTGTTGCACCCTCATTCTGTAAACAGGTGGCCTTTTCCTGGTGTATTTAGTACTACATTTCTTGCATTTTTTTGGTGACATATTTTGTTGTTGGTGGTGATTTCACTGATAAAAATGTTCCCCAAATATGGTATGAAAGTGCTATCTAGTGTTCTTAAATGAAAGAAAGTTATAATATGCTCCATAGGGGTAAAAAAAAGAGTGTTAGATAAGCTTTGTTCACACCTGAGTTACAGTGTGGTTGGCTATTGAGTTCAATGTTAATGAATTGGCAGCGTATATGAAATAAGGTGTCTTTAAACAAATGCACACATAAAACAAGGCTATATGCTAATTATTTAATAAAAATGTGGTGGCCAGAGCTCATTGGAACCTGATCTTATATTTTTCTTAGGAGCACTGGTTCAATATCTGCTAATTCCAGCACTTTATAGAACATAACCACTATAAATGGCAAGGATTGATGTATTTGACATACATTTCCTCAAGCCACCTGTGTGCTAGTAGGATGGTCAGCATGTCTCCATATGACAGATAAGGAAAGCGAGGAGCAAAGACATGCCATAACTTGTCCAATCTGCTAATTCAAGTCCAGGTCTCATTTCCAGGTGCCTGAATTCTTTGCCAGGAGTTTTCTGCAGCAGATTGGCCTTCTAGTAATCTCTCTCCTATTATTCTGTGTGTGCCCTACAATAGGCATCTCTGGATGAGATACACATTAGAACCAATTTCCTTATCTGTTTTGCTTCATGAATTCAAAGGTACTCTTGGAAATGTCTCTCTATTAGAATGGGCTACCATTCCAGTGATTGACAGTTGTTTGCATAAATAACAGCTAAGCCAGCTAGTTCTGGACTCTGAGGTGAGATCTAGTGTGACTCCATCATTTATAATTCATAGGGCCTTAAATACTTGGGCACTCTGATCCTATTTCTTCAAGCAAAATATTCCCTGCTCACCTTTTCTCACAAAATGATTAGTTTCTGAGATTCAGGGACCAGGCGCTGTACTGTTTCATGGCGAGAGCATATTTAAATTAAATTAAAACACAACTGCTTTCCTTTGGAAACTGTCAGCTTATTAAAGAAGACAAGGGATGTATATATACCAAAAAAATAAATAATGAATATCAAACACTAAGTAAAGGGTCATGGAAATGATACCGCCGGTTACTTGCCACAGTCTGGCTGGGCACAAATGCCGCAGTCTGGCTGGGCACACAATCATGAGCCACCACACAGCTTGTAGATTCAAACAGCAACTCTTTATTCCCGAACTGTCACCGGCACTTTACAAACACGTTCTGGGGAAATCCACGTTCTCTGCCCAAAAATCCACCTCCACTGGGCTTCTATCTCCCAAAAAATACTGTCTGAATCCTGTGAGAACTCAAGGGGAACTCAGGCAGCAGGATACGCCCTATTCCCAGCAGGAATAATCTTAAACCTGGAACGCCCTAAACTGGAACGCCCTAAACCCAATTATCCTAAACCGGGAACACCCTAATCCGCCCTGGTCCTTGAGCAAGGTCACCTACATGCAATGTCACTGCAAAATGTCCTTCCACTAAGCAACATGGGGTACGCTGGCAAGGAAATTGTCATACCTACTTGGCTAATGGCTCCCAGCATCTCCCCCCTTCTGATTAATTAAACAAGCAATGTGGCTTAAGGACCGTGCCTGGTAGGTTGTCCAATTCAACATATGGTTCTTACCCGTCATCGGAAAACTGACCTTTAGGCGTCAGCCTCCTGTCTTAGGTTGATACCACTGCAATTGGATCATACCCGTCACTGACTACCGGTCCAGCATATAGCCATTGTCCCCCAAATTTTAGACCATCACTAGTAGAAGGGAGGAGGATACAGAAATGCCACGACACCAAGCCAATTGACGGCTCCTTGGGAAAAATTGCATCACTGGTGACACCATCAGCAAAGATATGCCAGCACTACCATAATTAACATGGGGTGCGCTGGCAAGGAAATTGTCATACCTACTTGGCTAATGGCTCCCAGCAGTTACTGTGACAAGTCCTTCCTCCTCCAATGTTCAAGTATAACACCAGAGAAGATGCCAAGGCAAGCAAGGAGTAGAAAGTAAGAAGCTTTATTAAGGGATAGTACAACAGACTTCTCCTGGGTGGAAGAAGGGGACCCAAAGGTGGAATCCCTGGGATGAGGAAATGCTGTCCCTTTAATATGGCTAAAGTTTCCCTTGTTCTCCTGCATTCTTCTCCTTACCTGTTCACTTCCCCTCATCCTGCATAGTGACTGGGGGATGTGGTGGACTGGCCAGGGGGTGAGAAGGTGGGCTGGGAGGGCCTAGGTGGGGTGCTAGCCAGGACAGAAGCTGCAGCCCAGAGGGCGTAAATTAGCAGCTCCCCATCTGCTCAGGAGTTGCTTAATTAACAACCTTTTTGGGAGGGGGAGTATCAAAGGGCTTTGGAGACATGAACATTCCATTCTCCCAGGGACTGCTTCCAATTTCCCAGGCTCAAATCAGACTCCATTTTCTCCATCAGACCCGATTTACCTAGCTACACTGACTACCTGTATTTATATCTAGCTTTAGAAAGAGAAGAGGGAAATGTTACTTCATCTGGAAATATCTGGTATGAAGGCAAAAGAAGAGAAGACAAAGTAGGAAATGGATCTAGGAGTAGCAGTGATAATGAAGATAGCTGTTAATAGTGGAGTATTGACTATGTACTTGACCTTTGCAAGCACCATATCATGTCTATCTACAAGAATATATTATGGACAATTCATGCAATGGAATTCAACAGAGCAGTGTTTCTCAACCTTGGCATGATTGATATTTGGGGCCAGGTAATTCTTTCTTTTGGAGGTATGACCTGTGTATTGTAAGATACTTTGCACTATCCTTGGCCTCTATCCTCTAGGTGCCAATAGTGCCGCCCACCAAAGTGTAACAACTATATTGTCTCCAGAAGCTGTCAAATATCCTTGGAGAGGCCAAAGCACCCTAGTTGAAGACCAAAGCTCCACAGTAAATTCACATGTTGTACTAGAAAGGGAGAGAGTTCTATGAGTTAGACAGATGAGTATTCAGATCTTGGTTATCCAGTCATTCAGGGATTTCTCTGACCATTTTTTCAGTTTTGAAATGGGAGGAATACTAAGAAAATCATGATAAACAAGTGAA
Source organism: Marmota marmota marmota (assembly GCF_001458135.2). Lineage (NCBI taxonomy): Eukaryota > Metazoa > Chordata > Mammalia > Rodentia > Sciuridae > Marmota > Marmota marmota. The sequence continues at coordinate 13,162,102 of NW_026000051.1, forward strand.
ATCAGATGCGTAAAGTGCTTGCTTTGGCAGTGGATACACAAAAGATACTATTTTTATTTAACCTTGCAATAACCTAGAAATTGGGAGTTTATCTCCATTTTTCAGAAGATCCCACTGAGAACAGACAAGTTAAACAGCTTGCCCAAGGCCACTTTTTCCTCAAGGACAAAGGCAAGTAGACCTGCCTGGATTGTTTTAGCCAATAACTGTTTCAATAGATCAAGGTAAGATTGGCAAAGGAAGAGAGATGTGGGGTATAAATCAGTCAAGAAGGGTAGGCATTGGAAGGGCTGGTGCCCAAAAGCTGCACTGGGGATCACATGAGATATTTCTGGTCTAAGAAATGAGGAAAGCTTTTAATCTTTCCATTAGAGAACTCTGACCAGGTAGAGAACAAAGAAAAGAGAAAATGAAGGAAAGCATATTTAAATTAAAAATTCAACCCAAAGATATAATTTGGTGAACCTTATAAACACTAAACCATTTGCAAAACAACACTAAATAAATACCTGGCATCTACTCCTGAACATACCAAAAGGAGTTTCATGAGTCACACCTTCTCGGTCCCAGATTCATGCTGTTAAGAAGGGATAGTGGCCTTACTCACATCATTTATTCTAAGATACTAAGCCAGAGGTTGGTCCCTTTTGGGAGTGGAAGGATTATACTTTAATACATTTCTCATTCTCAGATCGTTCCTTGCTTGCTGATCCAATCCACATTTTTCTGTATCAACTGCATTAGTTTATGACTATATAGACTATCGTCTGTTTAATTGATCATTTCAAACAAATTTGCTACTGAAGTACATATACTGTCCCACCTTGATGTTTTTTTTAATCTTTTTGATTCATTGTTATAATCACAGTCTCATTTCTGTTTTCATCTGGGCCTCTTTTCTTTTCTTGATTATATTTGCCAGAGGTTGGTCTTTTTTTATTAGCTGTTTCAAATACTAAGATACTAAGCAAGTGGCAGATTGAAGAAAGCTGGTGATTTTCCTAAAGAAGGCAATAAGCAAGCAGAAAGATAGAGAAGTTTGCTCTTATTCAAGCAACAATGAGAAGTGCCTTCAATGTCCCAAAGTCCGAGGACCCAGTCCTGGCTCTGCTGACTGCAATCTCTGTGATCTTGGTCACCAATCCCATCCCCAGTGTCCCTAAAAACTGCAAAGTAGGAGAAGGGATATGGGCCAGGTATAACCAGGTCCCTTTCTAATGGAAGGTAACAGGAATCTGAGTTTGTCCCACCCTTGTGGGCTCAGTGGCAGCTTCTCCAGCTATCTACTTTTTAAAAGGCCACTATGTGGCAGCCCTGGCTTGGCAGAGCACTGACCTTTTCAGAAGAAGCCTTGTCGAACATTCCGTGTTCACTGCTCCAACCTGCTGATCTGCCCTGCCCCTTTTCTGCTGAGAAACTGAGCTTTCTTCTTCCCTTTCGCCTTGCCTATTTCCCACACTCCCACTCACCTGAGAACTGTTCAGCTTCCAAGCTAGAGAGGGCAGGGCTCATTGTGGGGGCGAGTTTTCTCTCACCATCTGTGTCTTACCACCTTGCAATTAGAAAGATCTCCTCTCAGACAGGCTTAACACTCTCAGCACCAAAAGCCACTCACAGGTCAGGACCAAGAAGGAGCACAGAGACATAAGAAACTGAGGCCCAGGAAAAATATTAGAATACCCTAGTGGCAAAGCTGGTAGAAGGGCCAGGGGCTCCCACTTCTCAGTCTGGTTTTTACTGTCCTTTCCTGAGCCAACATGAGTTAGAAAGAGGTCTTATTTATACTGGTAAGCTGAGAAAATAGAAGAATTTCAAACCAAAGATTCTAAATCACAGAAAGAAAAAATAAATGAAAATTAGTCAACTTCATGATTGGTTAGTGATGAAAGGTGAGAGGCATGTTCAATGTTAATAAAATCTACCTTGACAGCTGGTCACTAGGATGATGCCCACCGGATCATGGCTTTTCATGACGCTTGGATTGCCTGAGCACTTTATGACCACGACCTTTTCCAGTTCTGGTTTTCAGAATGGGAAAGTACTGACCTTGATTTTGCATGTGAAGGTGCATGTGGAATGTTGCTCTGTTACTGCTCAGTTATGTAGCTGACGTGTCTAAGGCAAAGCCTAACACAAAACAGGTACTCAGTGAATATCTGTCAAAGGGCTTTCTGGTCCATGCAGAAATTAATATTTGCACAGCTTGTTTTGGTAGGGAAAAAAAAAAGTCAACTTGAAACCAAAATATCTGATTTTATCCGTAAATATATTGCCATATCTCATCTGGGCATGACATATCTCACGGAGGCTTAGATTTCTCAAAACCAAAATAATGGTTACCAATTTTAAACAGTTGCAAGGATTCAGTGTATTGATGAATGACCAAAAAAATAAGCCAGACTGATGAAAATTTGAGATATCCGTACAATATAAAACAGGTTTTCTTAGTCTGGGGATTGGCTTCATGAAACTATCTCAATCCTAGTATGAGTGTATAAAATCATATGGATTTATTTATTTTTCTGACAAACAGATCCTCAGATTTCATCCAAGTCTCAAGAACATTTATGACATCCAAAGTGAAGTGCCACTCACATAAAGTAAGTGTGTCATCATGGCTTTTAAAATAGCCTAGCAAATCCTAGTTGATGTGCAAGTTCTCCGTCACTGGCTCCTCAGCCAGCTGGATCTCTACTCCTGGTCCTCTCAAATGGGCTCCCGAGGCCCACCCCTTGCTCTGACCATCCACTCCCAATACCTGGTCTGAACTTCCGGTCACCTATGACCTCTGCTTTAATTCCCCCATCCACAACTTCCTCTGCGAGTTCCAACTGACCTGTTCTGAGTCCAGAGACCGCGGAGGCAGCTGGCCTCTATCTACACTCTGAATCCATTGCAATATAACATGATCTTTCTTCCCCAGATGTTTCCCTCCATCCCTTCCTTCAAGAAAGATTTATTAGGCACCTATCATTTAGTATTCCATACTCCCTTAATGAGTTAATTAATGTTTTCACGCAACAAATATCATTTGAGTGCTTATTATCATTAGTGCCAAAGAATAAATCCTTTCCCTCCTGATGTTCACATGAGTTAGAGGACAGAAAGATGAGTTAGGTCTTGCCCCAGCCTTCCTACAGGACACAGGATGTCTGGAATTTTGGCAGCATTCGTCTCCAGAGTAAGATTTTTTAGTCTTTAATTTGCAGACAATGGGGAGTCATTGAAGTTTTTAAGCAAAAAAACTGACACGTGCAAAGTGATATTTTAGGAAGTTCAATCTGGTGACATCTGCAGGGTAGACTGGAAGTGGCGGAGCCTGGGGGCAGGGAGTCTATTACTGTAATTGTCAAAAAGAAAGGTAATTGGACGTCTAGGCTAGGACAGTGACTTCGGGAACAGAAATAAGAGGAGAAATATTGAAGGCGTTACAAAGAATCAGAAAGATGAAGAAAAGATATCTCCATCACCCTAACAGACAACGGGCAGAACTTCAGCCCCCTCTCCCCCGCTCTCCTGCCTGTTTTCCTCACTTCAAGGTAGTTATATGGCTTTTAATATCTCCTTGGCATGTATTTTAAACTTCAACTGCCCTGTCACCATCCATCGCCCACACTGTCATTAGGGACTTGTGTGATGCGGCTGCACACTCATAGAGGAAATTGCAGGCTTGCATGGCTCAGGTGTCACCCAGAAAAGATGGTTTCAAAGGTCATCTCCTCCCCTGGTATCTAAGGACCCCTTCATTTCCTCTGACTCCCCTCCCCTAGTTGTATTTCAACGATTCTGTGGGGAAAAGAGAAAAGGAATCAACAGGACACCCCTGTTGTGTCTGCTCCCTCACCAGGACCAGCAAGAATCTGCAGGAAAAATGACAAGGGCACCCAAGGAGAGTCAGTCTGGAGGAGGAGCAGGGTGGGTGAGGGAGGCGCCATCACCTGCCATCTCAGCCTGCTGAGCGCAGTTGCAGCTGGTAATTACCAGGAAGCGACGGGATGCCCTACCCTCTGAGAAAGCCAGCTCTGGAAGTTTGCAGTGCTTGGGGCTTCCAGATTGATCTCTTCTCTGTTCCTCATGTGTAATTCTCCCAAAGGACTTCCTCCCCCACCCTACACACACACACCTAGGCCTTTCCCATTCAGGACAGAAAATATATCATTAGCTTCACGTTCAGCATTTAAGATGTTTTGGGTGAGCCATAGATACCTAGGCAGTCTCAGAATTACACCAGTCCCCCTCCTTCCCCAACACCTCGCTTTGCACTGAAATTACCACTATTGGTAAAATAGGTTGTTGTTACCAACCAGCAAAGTATTCCTGGAACAGTAGCCTTCTAGATTAAACAGTACTGACTCAAGGAATGAGGATCCACCATGACCTTTAGTCTTTTCCTAGGCTCTTGAGACTGTCTGATCCTTGCTTGCTTCTGCCCCACACCTGCTCTCCAAATCCCTAACAACAGGACGGGTTGTTATGAATATGAATATAAATGGGCAGAGCTCAAAAGCAAAAGCTGTACTTCTGCCTGAATCTTTGTTGTTACTCTGCCTGGAATTTTCTGTTACCTGGTCCCTGTTTGGGGAATGTGTTAGAAGCAGGGAAAGCAGCCAGGCAAGAATGGTGATGTAGGGGGTTGATGATATCAAGCTCAGAGGCAGGGTCCCCGCCATAATGTTCTCACTGTTAAAGGCGCCCCTCATATACAGCGCTTCATGTGCAGCATCTGGCTTATCCTACCCAAGAAAAATCACTTTCTCCTGTCATGCAGATGACTGACAAAAGCCTGAGAAAAGTCACAGGCTGCTCAAAGTAATTGACACAACTGGGAACCTCAACCAAAGCTCCTGAATCTGGTGCCTTGGGTGGGCTGGAGAAAGTTCACTTGAGTGACTTTATCATCTTTCTTAGGGCTTATTCTAAGCAGAGTCTTCAGGCTGTTGGTGACCCAGGGCTGAGATGTAACATGTAAGCACAGACACACACACACACACACACACACACACACACACACACACCCCAGTTTGGTAAATAAAACTACATGAAGTTAAATACTCTGTAGTGAATTTTAGCCTGTGTCTGCTATGCTATTTCAGAGAAGAGGAAGAGGAATTTCACATTAGCTACCTTCTACCTAGCAGGTACTAGTCTCAAGTTACTAGCACAGTGTTCCTTATAAATAAGTCATTTTCCCATAAATGTCAATAACCATTGGCCAGCATTGCATAAAAAACTAACAGACAATTCAATAAAATGGCCAAGGGCTATATATCCTGGGAGTAGGTATGGACTCAAAGCAGGCACCCAGGTGTCATGCTTGGGTCATATCATAACTGACAACACTGCGATTCAGAGAGGTCAGTCTATTTGTCCAAAGTCATAAGGACTGTGGTAAACTCTTTGTGCACTCATAAGGAACAAGCTCCAAGATATATTGTTCACCCAGGTGTAAAATTGTGTGCATAATATATTATTATTTGTTGTGAGGAGTTTGCTTACTTATTTATGCATTTATTCATTCATTAACTTATACATTCATATAGACATTTTCAGGGGGAAAAAATTGCAAGGTTACATCCAAGTAGAACCCTGGAAGTTAAGAAGGGGAAAAGATTAAGGTTTTGCTATAAAATTCTTTGTACCGTTTGAATGTTTTGGGCTATGTGTATGTATTACTTGAAAATAAGAGCATAAAACATGGCCAACTTAGTAAGTAGTGGAAGTGAGATGAAAACCCAAGACTCAACACACTGTTTGATTTGTTGAAGTAAGTAGGGCACTGAAAGTGATATGGAGGAGCTAGACAAGACCACAGAGCACCTGGGGAGACACGTGAGCCCAGACACAGACACAGAGATGTGAATGACAGTGGCGAATCTGGAAGACTGTCCTGCTAGGACAGCTGGCGTGTAACAGGCTCCCAGGGAGATGAAGTTGTAGGGAGAGACAGGGTCAAATGGTGGAGGTGCTGGAAGCCCACCTTCCTCCTTTAGACAGGTCTCCAGCTGTCACTAGGAGAATGCTATGTTTGGAAACTACTTTCCTAAATGGGAGCATTATTAGCAATTGTGTCAAATTGCCTTTTCCTAAAGGTCCCTTCATGGCTGCCAGAACTTTAATGTTAATTGGACAGATTGTCTTTGGATTTGAAACACAAACTGTGATTAATGAAACAACTGTTAACGAGTTTGGCCGGAGGTGGTTTCTCCACCTTTCTTCTCCCGCTGATACAGAATCGACAAGGTCCTGCTGTGTGTTTCTGGCCATCGTGCCTGCTGTGGGAAAACTGGCAGCTTGGTCTGAGGAGGAAGATGTTTTAGACCTGGACTCCAGTGTCACTCACTTTCTAGATGGGGAAACTGAGTCCCAAAGAGGGCTGGCTCTCAGGAAATCCAGGGAGTGAGTGGCAGAGAAGAGTTAGAACCCAGAACCAGCATTTTATTCTAAAAAGACCTGTATCCACCTTTGATCCTTCCTCTGTCTTTCCCAGCTTCATTCTGTTTCTTTCCTCAGTCATTTTATGAGATTTGTCCCTGTCTTGCCAATCAGTGTGTCACACATCATTCTCATTCCTCTATTGTCCTCAGTGCAGGAATGGAAGGATGGAGGAAGGGGTTAAGGAAATGGACTTTCGAATCATGGAAAACAGGATTTGTAGCTCATCTCTACTGTGTAGGGGCTTGGTGATCTTGAGCAGTTTCCTCATCTCTAGTACTAGCATAATGATACCTTACAGGGTACTGCAAGAATTAGACGTGTAAAGTGTTTAGCACACAAACTAAGTGATAGTGCATATGGTAGCCATTCACATCACCTGTTTTCACCTGTCTCGACCACAAATCCATCCTCATATGCCAGCCATAGAGCATCCTGTAAGGTGTGCCTTGGGACTATGATCTACTGTTCTGGCATCCTGGCAGTATGAAATAATACACACCCATCCTGCATGAATGCATGGAATCTCACAATAATTTTAACAACGAAATGTTAAAGACAAAACTTAGTTCAAAATAAGAAAAAAAAGCTAAAATTAAAAAAAGAAATCCTGACATCCCAGAAACAAAGAAAAAAGAATGATAAAAAATTGTAGGGCTGACCAAAGAAAAGTGTGGTAGCATTTGACCCCTACTTTTGTGCTTTGGTATTAAGAATATGATTTTAATATTTGGGCAGGGATGGAAAATATAGGTTTGGTCCTATGAGAGGCAAACAACAACAAAAAGTGGTGATCAAGACCTTCAAACAAAACTGAGACTCTGAAGAGGGTGACGCCCATTCATGAAAGAAGACTAAAAGGAATTCCAGCCCATTGCCCATAAAGCTGCCAAGAAATTTATCTCTGGTCAGAGATTCAGATAGTAAAAAAAAAAAAAAAAAAAAAAAAAATGAGACAGTCCCATAGTGTTTGGGTGGTAGTCAGTCCTGTCCTGTGTAGCTCTACTAACAGAGGAGAGTCCAAATTTACACCCACCCTCAGTGCAGGAGGGCCAAGTTAAGATAAAAGAGAAGGGACAAGGACCTTCTCCTGAATAATGCCCCATGGTGCCTCCAGCTGCACTCTAGCTAAAGAGCTCCTCTCTGCAGTCTGTAGACAGCTGGGTAAGTTTTAGTCTACATCACTGCTGCATTTATTTGGTGGGGGGAGCGCTTTGTACAATAAATAGAATAAGCAGCAGAGCAGGCAAAGCTGATGAGAGTGGTATTGAACTGAAGACAGATCTGAAGACCTTGTTCAAAATGTAGCAGAGGAGAAAAGAGATTATGATATGCATAAGACAAAATGAGAATGTTCCAGTTAATTTCTAGAAGAAAACAGCAGAAAAACAGTGAAACAGTGAAGCAGCAATGTTTGCAAAGAGAATTTCTGACATGTTATAGTATTGAAAAACAAAACAAAACATGAATGTTCTTATTAAAGAAACATGGATTCCAAGGATAAGAAATAAAAATGAAAAGTGTCTCTATAGATTTTGTTCTCCTGCATGAAATGGTCCATAGACCCTTATTTGGGGTCTCTGACTTGGAGTTGAAAGGATACATATGTCTGGTCTTTTCATAAGGTAAAAATGCCTGATTTATCAAACCTGGTACCTATACCTATACTGAATCCTTACTATTAAGGATTAATAGAATTACTATTAATCCTTACTAGACACAATTTTCCCCATTTTTTCCTTCAGAGAGACAATCCTGAGGTACTTTCTACAAAGCTTCTCGGTGATTCCTATGGAAGACAGTTAGCCAGTTTGGAAGAGCAGACTCCTCCACTGGAAAGATTAGCAGGCGCCCCCCCCCCAAAAAAAAAATTTAAGGACTTAATTATCATCAAGTGGGAAACCATGTGGATTGGGATTATGAGAGTTTGAATCTGGAAAGGGGAACACAGGTGGTTAGGGAGAATTCCTTGATATGTGAGGCTTTCCTGGGAATTGGACTTAAAATTCTGTACATGCTCTCTCTAGGTGAGTGTGCCATGGTCCTTCAAAAACCATGTATATACTCTGCTGTTATGAATTGTGTCAAACTTACAATGTTGTTCAAATGTTCTGCAGCTAACTTGTGTGTAACAATTTCAAACTATAATTGCTGTTTGTATCTTCTAATATATCCATAAACCCACTTTGAAATTCCTTTGTTAGGGAGACACGAGGTTTTTGTGTCTTCTTGAAGAATTGACTCCTATGATTTGAAATGTCCCTTTTTACTTTTTCCCTTGAAACCTACTTTGTTTGATGCTAATACAGCAGTACTAGTTTTCTTTGGTTTAAAATTTGCATATCAGCTCTATTTTCCATACATTTACTTTTGAATTTCTTGGCATCTTAATAAAGTGTGTCACTTGTAAGCAGCATATACTCAGGACAATTTTTTTAAATCTGTTGTTTTGGGATATACATGACAATAGAATGTATTTTGACATATTATATATGAATGGAGTATAACTTATTCTAATTAGGATCCCATTCTTGTGGTTGTACATGATGTAGAGCTACCTTGGTTTGTGTATTCATATGCAAGAATAGGAAAGTTATGTCCAATTCATTCATTCATTCCTATTCCCCTCATATTCCTTCCCTTCATTCCCTTTTTTTACCCAATGAAGTTTTGTTCTTCCCTCCCTAACCTCCCTTGTTGTGAGTTAGCATCCACATATCAGAGAAAACATTCAGACTTTGGATTTGGGGGGCTGGTTTACTTCACTTAGGATCATAGTCTCTAGTTCCATCCATTTACTGGGAAATGCCACAGTTTCATTTTCTTTATGGCTGAGTAATACTCCATTGTGTATATATATCACATTTTCTTTATCCATTAATCTGTTGAAAGGCACCTAGGTTGGTTCCATAGTTTGGCTATTGTGAATTGCACTGCTATAAACATTGATGTGATTGTCACTATAGTAAGTTGATTTTAAATCATTTGGTTTTAAACCACGGAGTGGGATAATTGGGTCAAACGGTGGTACCATTCCACATTTTTCTAATGAATCTCCATACTGTATTCCATAGTGATTACACAAATTACAGTCCCCCCAGCAATATATGAGCACATACTCAGCAGCATTTATTATTACTTGTATTCTTAATAATTTCCATTCTGACTGGAATGAGATGGAATTTCAGTGCGATTTTAATTTGTATTTTCCAATTGCTAGAGATGTCAAACATTTTTTCATATATGATTTTGCCATTCATATTTTTTTTCTGTGAAGTCCTTGTTCAGTTCCTTTGCCCAATTATTGATTGGGTTAACTATTTTTGTTGATGTTGTTGTTGTTGTTGTTGGTGGTGGTGGTGGTGTTAAACTTTTTGAGTTCTTCATATATTCTGAAGATTTATGCTCTGCTGAGGTGCAGGTGGCAAAGGATTTCTCCATTCTGTGGACTCTCTGTTCAGGTTCTTGATTGTTTGCTTTGCTATGAAGAAGTTTGTTAGTTTGACTCCATCCCATTTACTTATTCTTGAATTTACTTCTTGGGCTTTAGGATTCTTATTGTGGAAGTTGGTCTCTAAGCCAAGATGATGGAGAACTGGGCCTACTTTTTACTTGTAGTAGGCACAGGGTCTCTGGTCTAATGCCTAGGTCTTTGATCCACTTTGAGTTGAGTTTTGTGCAGGGTGAGAAATAGGGGTACAATTTAATTCTACTTTCATTGTAGAGGATTTCCAGTTTTCCCAGCACCATTTGTTGAAGAGGCTATCTTTTCTCTAATATATGTTTATGGCACCTTTGTCTAGTATGAGATGACTATATATATGTGGTTTTGTCTCTGCGTATTCTATTTTGTTCCATTGGGTCTTAATGTCTGCTTTGGTGCCAATGCCCTGATGTTTTTGTTACTATAGCTCTATAGTATAATTTAAGGTCTGGTATTTTGATGCCTCCTGCTTTACTCTCTTGCTAAGGCTAAGTAGTGCTTTGGCTATTCTGGGCCTCTTATTTTTCCAAATGAATTTCATGACTGCTTTTTCTATTTCTATGAAGAACATCATTGGAATTTTTATAGGAATTGCCTTAAACCTGTATAGCACTTTTGGTAGTATGGCCATTTTGACAATATTATTTCTTGTGTATCCAAGAACATGGGAGATCTTTCTGTTTTCTGAGGTCTTCTTCAATTTCTCTCTTTAGCATTCTGTAGTTTTCATTGTAGAGGCCTTTCACTTCATTTGTTACATTTATTCCCAAGTACTTTAAATCTTTTTTGAGTGTATTGTGAAAGGAATAGTTTTCCTGATTTCTCTTTCAGCTGATTTGTCATTGGTATATATAAATGCCATTGGTTTATAGGTGTTAATTTTATACCATGCTACATTGCTGAATTCATTTGTGAGTTCTAGAAGCTTTCTGGTAAAGTTTATTGGGTCTTATAAATATAGAATCATGTCATCAACAAATAAGGATAACTTTAGCTCTTCTTTTCCTATTTGTATCCTTTTAATTTCTTTCTCTTGTTTAATTGCTCTGGCTAGGATTTCAAGGCCTCTATTGAGTAGGACAGGTGAGATAGGGCATCACTGTCTTTTTCCAGTTTTTAGAGGAAATGCTTTTAATTTTTCTTCATTTTTTAGAATGATGTTGGCAATCAATTTAGCTTATATAGCTTTTACAATGTTGAGGCTTGTTCCTCTATCATTAGTTCTTCTAATGGTTTGAGCATGGATGGATGCTGAATTTTGTTACATGCATTTTCTGCATCTATTGAGATAATCATGTGATTCTTGTCTTTACGTCTATTGATGTGATGAATTATGTTTATTGATTTCTGAGTTTTGAACTAACCTTACATCTCTGGGATGAACCCCACTTGATTATTGTGCACTATTATTTTAATAAGTTTTTGTATGTGATTTGCCAGCATTTTATTGAGAATTTCTGCATCTATGTTCATCAGTGATATTGGTCTGAAGTTTTCTTTCCTTGATGTGTCTTTGTCTGACTTTGGTATCAGAGTGATACTAGCCTCATAGAATGAGGTTGGTAGGGTTCCCTCCTTTTCTATTTTATGGAATAATTTGAGGAGTATTGGTCTAAGTTCTATTTTGAAGGTCTGGTAGAACATTGTTGAGAATTCTTCTGGACCTGGGTTTTTCTTTGTTGGTAGGCTTTTGATAGGGTCTTCAATTTCATTGCTTGAAATTGATGTGTTTAAATATTTTTTATGTCTTCTTGATTCAATTTGGGTATGTTGTACATTTGTTGATGTCTTCATTTCTGTTTTATTGGAGTATAGAATTTCAAAGAAGTTTCTGATTATCATCTGTATTTCAGGGGTGTCTATGATGATATTTTCTTTATCATCAAAAATTTTAGTCACTTGAGTTTTCCCTCTTTCTCTTTGTTAACGTGACTAAGGGTTTATCGATTTCATTTATTTTTTCAAGAAACCAACTTTTTGTTTCATTAATTTTTGAATATTAATTTGGTTCAATTTCATTAACTTTGGCTCTGGTTTTAATTATTTCCTGTGTTCTACTGCCTTTGATGTTGATTTGTTCTTCTTTTTCTAGGGCTTTCAGATGTAAATTTAAGTTATTTATTTGTTGACTTTCTGTTCTTTTAATTAATTAGCTCAATGCAATGAATTTTCCTTTTAGAACTGCCTTCATAGTGTCCCGGAGGTTTTGATATGTTGTATCCAAATATCAATGTCACTTAACTCTAAGTATTTTTTTTAATTTCATCCCTAATATCCTTTGCTATCTGTTGGTCATTCAAAAGTGTATTGTTTTATCTCTAAATGCTAGGGTAGCTTCTATTTTTCATTCTGTCTTTGATTTCTAAATTCTTTCCATTATGATATGATAAAATAAAAGGCATTACTTCTATATTTTTGTATTTGCTAAGAGTTGCTCTGAGGCCTAAGATACAGTATATTTTAGAGAAAGATTCATATGCTTCTGAGAAGAAAAAAGTTTATTCAGTTTTCAATGGATGAAATATTCTGTATATGTCTATTAAATCTAAATAAGTAATTGCATGTTTTAGTTCTATAGATTCTTTATTTAGTTTTTAATTTGAAGATCTACTGATTGGTGAAAGAGGCATATTGAAGTCACCTGGTATGATTGTGTTGTGGTCTATTTGATTTTTGAGATTGTGAGGTGTTTGTTTTATGTATGTGGATGCTCCATTTGGGGGATCATAAATATTTACGATTGTTATGTCTTGTTGAGTTATAGTTCCATTAGGCATATGAAATGTTCTTCTTTGTTATTCTGTTTAATTTTGACTTGAAGTCCATTTTATCAGAAACTCCTGCTTGTTTAAGATATCCATGTGACTGATGAGATTTTTTTTCCATCCTTTTCCTTCAATCTGTGGATGTCTTGGCCCCTCAGATGAATCTCTTGGAGAAAGTTATAGTTGGGTCTCATTTTTTAATCCAATCTGCCAATCAATGTCTTTTGATTGATGAGCTTAGGTCATTTACAGTCAATGTTATTATTGAAACATGATTTTTATTCCTTTTCATTTTTAATTATTTCTCATTTTTAATTTGATTTAGTCTATCCTTTGATTGACTCTTCTTCTAGCATAGTTCCTCCCTTTGTTGGTTTTTTCATTTCTTCTTTAGAAATAGTTTTTCAGTATGCTTTGTAGTTCAGGCTTTGTAGCTGTGAATTCTTTAACTTTTGTTTATTATGAAAAGTTTTAATTTTATCATCAATTTGGAAGCTTAATTTTGCAGAGTATAGTATTCTTGGTTGACATCCATTTTCTTTCAGAGCTTGGTATATATTATACCAAGACCTAACTTTAAGACTCTGGGTTGAGAAATCAGCTGAGATCCAAATTGGTTTTCCTCTAAATATGACCTGTCATTTCTCTGGAAGCCTTTTGAATTTTATTCTTATTCTGTATGTTAGGCATTTTCAAAATAATATGCCTTAATTTTGGTCTGTTGTAATTTTGCATATTTTGAGTCCCCATATGCCTCCTGAATTTTATTTTACATTTCATTACTAAGCTTTGAAAGTTTTTCAGATATTATTTCATTGAAAAGATTATGCATTCCTTTGGTTTCTATCTCTGACTCTTCATCTATCCCAACAAATCTTAAGTTTGGTCTTTTTATATTATCCCATATTTCTTGAAAATTCTGTTCCTGGTCTCTTAACATGTTTTCTCTATGGTCAACTTTGTTTTCAAGATTATGTGTTTTGTCTTCATTTCCTGAAATCTGTCTTACAAGTGGTCTAGTCTGCTAGTAATACTTTCTAATAAAATTTTGATTTGGTTTATTTATTCCTTCATTTCAAGGATTTTTACTTGGTTGTTCTGTTTTATTTTGTTTGTTGGTTGGTTAACCAGAATATCTATTTCTTCATTGAAGTACTCTTTTTTTCTGTATCTTTTCCTTTACATGTACTTTACCTCGCAGATCGATTTAACTATGAACATTCTAAACTACTTCTCTGACATTTCTTCCACTGTGGTGTCAGTGAATTCTATTACTGAAAATTTTTGGAGCAATTTGTTCACTTGCTTTTTCTTATTGTTTGTGTGTCAACTCATCTCACAGTGGATTTTGAGGAAGTAGAGGTTCTACCCTGTGGACTTAAGGCTTCCAGTACCTTTTCATTTAGGGAGTGTCTTAGTCAGCTTTTTCACTGCTATGATTAAAGGACTTAACCAGCACAATTGTAGAGTAGAAGAGGTTTATTTGAGGGCTTACATTTTCTGAGGTCTCAGTTCATAGAATGTCAGCTCCATTTCTCGGGGCTCAAGGTGAGGCTGAGCATCATGGCAGGAGAGTGTAGAGGAGGGAAGCATTTCACATCATGGTGAGTCAGAAAGGTGAGAGAGACTCCATTTTCCAGATACAAATATCTACTCAAAGTCATGCCCCCAATTCCCACCTCCTCTAGCCACACCCCACCACTTTAGTCACCACTCAATTAATCCCTATCAGAGGATTAAATCACTGATTGGGTTAAGACTCTTACAACTTAATCTTTCATCCTCTGAACCTTCTTGTATTGTCACACATGAGTATTTGGGGAATACCTAACATCTAAACCATAACAGGGGGAGAGAAATAATAACAACAACTGATGCAAGCAATTTACCACATTAAACCAAATAGCTCTTACTATAAAATCTACAATGTTGATTGTCAAAGTAACCAGAAATTATATGATCAGTTATTGCCCATGGTGAAAACAGTAAATTTATAAAATGTTTTACAACTTTAAGTACTAAACAGAGATAGAACAGATGTGATGTGGATGAATTTAAAGAAGAAAGGAGAGAAAATAGGCATAAACATTTAAAGGAAGAGTGAAATAAAGAATAGTAGAGGTTGAATGTTAGCAGAGAAAAAGAAAGAGAGTTAAGGGAAATTGATAAGTGAGATTAAAATGTATAAAATAAAAATTTTAAAAAGAAATAAAAGATTACAAGAACAAAATCAACATATAATCAAACATCTTAGTCCTCAAAATACTGAACTATGTAAAATAACTGCCTTCAACAATGCTAGAAATGAGAAAAATAAAGATATATGAATATGTACAAGTGTCCAGTTAAAGATAAGAGTTTTTTTAAGAGGAAAGAAAAAGAGATGGAGTGGTAGAAAAAGGTTTGTAGATCCAAGAGATGAATATGGAAAATGCAGAGGAGACTCAGGATGTGTATATGAGGGGGGAGATTAAAAAAATGGAAGTAAAAGAATTCGAGGGAGAGAGAGAGAGAGAGAGAGAGAGAGAGAGAGAGAGAGAGAGTTTGGCTGTAGCAAGAAGAAAAAAGAAATAGAAACATAGGAAAACAGATTTGTGAAAGAGGCAATAGAAAATCAATCCAAAATATAATAATCAATAACCCTAACCCTCATAAACAGTGCACAAAAAAGCTACCTTCAAGAAATGCTAAAAATGAGAAAGAAGAAACAAATATGTATGTGTACAAATTTATAAATATCCATCTTGATTCTCAGCTTCCCTTCTCAGTGGGATGGTGTGAGGCGAGGCGCTATGGAAGATACATTTGGCTTTGCTTCCTGGGTATTGTTGCTCTGGGTTCCTTGAGATGAGTTTCTGTAAGTGGTGTCCCCAGGGCTGGGGATTTGCTCTGGTATAGTTCCAGGTGTTTTACTTTGTGGGAAGCTTTCAGGCAATAATGAATCAATACACTTCTAGGACTATACCCCAGTACTGTCCTCAGGTCACCACTTGTGGAAAGGGGTAGTAAGTCCTTCACTGGTTCTCTTGTTCAGGGATTGTTATGGTTTGGATGTACGGTGTCCCACGAAAGCTCATGTGTGAGACAATGCAAGAAGGTTCAGAGGAGAAATGATTGGATTGTGAGAGTCTTAATCTGATCAATGAATTAATTCCCTGACAGGTATTAACTCAGTTGTAACTGAAAGTGGGTAGGGTGGGGCTGGATGAGGTGGGCATTGGAGGTATATCTTTGAGGTACGTATTTTGTATATGGTGAGTGGAATCTCTCTCTGCTTCCTGATCATCATGGGATGCTGCCTTCCTTCTCTACTCTCTGATACCATCATGTTCTGCCTCACCTTGAAGCCCAAGGAATGGAGCAGGCTGTCCAATGACTGAGACCTCTGAAACCATGAGCCCCCAAATAACTTTTCTTCCTCTACCATTGTTCTGGTTGGTTCTTTGAGTCACAGCAGTGGAAAAAAAAAACTGTGTAAAATAGTGATGCTACCTTTTCTTGGCCTCTCAAGGACTGTTTCTGAGCAGTTAGCTCTGTCACCCTGCCCCATTCAGTTTCTCCCTGTACACTGCCAGGTTCAACGGATAGGGGAGGAGGAGCAGGATTTTTCCAGCCTCTCTGATCTGTATTATCTGTATTCAGCCATTTTCTTAAAATATTAAATGGAAAATTTAATGATGAACAACAATAATCCCTAAGGTTGAAATTGTGTGCTGTTCTGAGTAGCATGATGAAATCTCACACTGTACCTCTCCACTCTGCCTGGTGTGTGAAGCATGTCTTTGTCTAGGGGATTCATTCCGTATTTGCTTCCTGCTCATTTTCACTTAGTAATTGTTTCAGGTGTCAGGTCAACTCCTGAAGCATCTCAGTGCTTGCATTCCAGCAACCCTTTGAAGTTAACAACCACCCCCAAAGCAAAGAAGAAATAACACTGGCAATTGTATTAGTGTATTTCTATAATTGTTTTTGTTACTATGAGTTATTGGTAATATTGTAATGTATCTAATCCATAAATTAAACTTTGTAATAGAAATATACATATAAAAAAGCATAATATATGTAGGGTTTGGTATAATCCATGGTTTCAGGCATTTACAAGGGGTCAGGAAATTTATACATTCCCTGTGGATAAGGGAGGAATACTGTACCATCTTCCTATTTGTTTTGTGATAGTAAAAGCAAATGTGACTCCATTTTATTTTGTGACTCCATTCTGTAAAACAACCATGCCAAGTACAACGGTCATGACTGGGGCGAGATGTTCTTTTCCTTTTGCTATAGAAACCTTTAAGAACACGGAACTACCTAATGGGGCATTG
Source organism: Marmota marmota marmota (assembly GCF_001458135.2). Taxonomy (NCBI): domain Eukaryota; kingdom Metazoa; phylum Chordata; class Mammalia; order Rodentia; family Sciuridae; genus Marmota; species Marmota marmota. Next base: position 13,179,105 of record NW_026000051.1, read on the forward strand.
TTTCTATAACTAAGGTAATGAGGCTCTGTTTCTGTAACTGGGGTGACTGGGCTAACTGTGATTGGTTAGGCTTCCTGCCATTTGACCCCCCTCTCCCATTTCTGTAACCCGGCTTGCTTGCATTGGCTAGACCCCAAACATCCCTTTCGCAATTTTCAGGCGTATAAGGAGCATCCTTGCAATTGTTCGGAGCTGATCAGGGGAACAGCTTTATATTTTGGTCAGTTGCCACCAGTGTGCTTCAATAAAGGCTTGATTCGATTATACGTGAGTGGTCTGGAAGTCAGTTTATGAAACCCTGGGATGAAGCTTTAACTATAACAGTTTCCCACATATACCCCTTACTGTTTGTTTCTATGTTGTTTGTATACATTGCTATTTGAAGTTAATCAAATACTATTAGTATTTTATTCTAATCTCTAGCACTTATAAACAAACTAAAAAAAAAAACTATGCCTCTGTTGTTCTGCTAATTACTCTAGGTATTTAAATAATCTACCCTTAACTTCTCACAATATAGTTTGAACTAATATTTTACCATCTCATGTATATTTGAGAACTTTATTATAGTGTAATTCCACTTATATGCCTTCTGTTCTTCCATTTTATATTTTATTTTTATATATGTCTCAAATACATTGTTACGGCTTTTTCCTTAACCAATCAATTTGATTTTTAAGTAATCTAAGGAAGAGAAAAATGTATTTTATATGTATTTACTCACAAATTTATCATGTTTAGTGTTCTTCCTTGCTCTCTATACATCTGATTTTTTGTGTTACAATTTTCCTCCAGCTCAAGTAATTGTTTTTAGTAACTTATCAGAGTGGAAAACATGCTCTTGATTTTTGTTTTCCAGAAAACAATTTAATTTTAAAGTAAATATTTATTGGATTGATTATTCTAGTTAATAGTTACTTTGGTTAATTTTTCATGAGCACATTGATATCTATCTTCCGTTACTTCCTGCAAGAATTCAATCAGCATTTCTCATATGTGATATATATATATATTTCTTCTCTCTTTCTACTATTCATGTTTTTTTTTCTCCCTGAATTTTGATAAAATTTAATTATGGAAATTAAATGTGGTTTTCTTCATGTTTTTCTGCATGACATTTTCTGAACTTCTTGGATCTTTGAGTTGCTATTATAGAAGTAGAATGCATGTTAAAGTATTACTCTTTCTCTTTTCATTCTCTGTAACTCCAATAACATATTCTGCTTACTTGATATTACGACACTAGTTACAAAGGGTCCGATATATCTTCTTCAATATACTTTTTATACGTCCAATTATTTTTATTTCAGATAACATATTATTATTTTTCAGTTATAAAATATTTTTGCTTCCTTTTTGAAATTGTATATTCTTTACTGAAATTCCACAACTTTCCTACAGTTATATTAAACTTTTCTTACACATTTCCTCACCTACCATTTTCGCTTTTAAGTCCTTGTCTGCTAATTCCAACATGCTGGGTATCAATAGGTCTCTTCTATTGGATGGTTGCTTTCTCTTGACTACAGATTACATTGCCATGTTTGGTATAAAGCCTAATAACTGTTTTATTATGAACTGGATATTATAGATGATGAAGTATGAAGATTCTGAATTAAGTTATCTTCTTTTATAGAGTCTTGAATTTTATTTTATTTTCTGTCAAGTAATTAAATTACTGACAGATCACCTAGTTTTCTCCTAAATCTTTAATCTTGAGACCTCTATTTTCTTCCTTTCAATGAAAGGCCAAAGTATTTACAATTTCCTCTAATATAACTAAAGCCCAACCCCAAATTCTGTCTACCATGAGGTGGACAGACAGCTACTGGAGTTTATTCTTAGAAATGTAAGGCTCCCAGGTGCTGTTCTCTACAGAGGCTACTTAGATTCTCCACTAATTGATGCACAGTGTGAATAACAACAATAGCAGCTGAAGAACAAATTCTTTCATTCTGACATCAGGGCATGTAACTCACATGTCATCAAGCTTGCTAGCCTTCCAGTGTAGAATTCAGATTTTTCGAACACCTTCCTCTGGGGTTCACTCTTTTTCAGTGTTTCTCCCTCTTAACTTCAAGTTGCTCTCTTGTCCCAAGTGCTATCCTTTAGGTTTTTAGGCAAATAAGACTGGACATCTGATATACTTTCCAAGGCATGTGAATGGACAGTGTGTTCTTCATGTTCATATAATATTCCATGAGTTCTTGCATGTCATCTCCCTGCACAAATGATGATATTGATGAGACCCAGGGAATAGCAATCTCAAGATAAATGAGTGACTAAACGATGACATGAAGTCAAACTATACTCACCTTGCACTATTGTGTTAATGGGAAACAAACCTTGTTGCAATAAAAACCTAAACTTTTAGAATCTATTGGTTACTATGGTGGAGCCAATTTAACACTGTACAATGGGATGTTAAATGTGTATAGGCATATTTACATATTTATTTATTTAAATGCACATAAAATTTTCAAAATATATTTGCTCAAAAATTGATTTCTAGTCTCATATTAGATAATATGTTCCCCAAAAAGAGGCATGCTGTGGCTGTGTTCAAAGTTTAAATATAGCACTAATTATAAAGCACAAGTCAGGTGCTACTTGCTTCTGTTGTTTAAAGAATACCAGTGTAGGCCATCTGATGACAATTCTCCCACTACTGTTCTTTGTTCTAACTGTCGGGAATGTCCCTATAATTTGTCATGAGGGCATTTGGGCTTCACTGGGTTTGCAAGTGCACCGTTTATTATGAAGTATTTGGCAGTACAATTTTCTCATTAGCCTGTAATATTTAAGATAGTGTGATACTCCCTTCCACTACATCATTTCCATGATGTCACATTAAATCCCTAATTTGCCAACTAAGCCAATAAATTAATTTCTTAGTCCATGGAAATATCTTTGGTTACAACCCATTGCTGAAAAAGAATAGTTTTGACATTGTAAACATTAAAGTGAGGATAACAATAATGGCAGATGAAGAACAAATTCTGTCATTCCGACATCAGGGCATGTGACTTACATGTCGTCAAGCTTGCTTGCTTTCCAGTACGTTAAAAGACATCAGAATCTGGCATTGACACAGTTATGAAAAATAAATACAAACATGAGCTCTTCAATTAGGTGACAGTCTTAGTTATAAAGCAATAATTTGGAAAATCTAAGGAGTGCTAACAGTATTTTTAGGCTATCAACATATTAATTAGCATACAGACCCCCAAATCAATATATTTTCTTTAGCTTCATATAATAATGAAGAATTTAAACCAAGGTGATTGTTCATCAGATTAAGAATCTGATTTCCGACATTCATACATTGTAGATGGGACTGCAAATTACAACCACTCTGGAAAGCACCATGGAGATTCTTCAAAAAGCTAGCAATGGGAGCTGGGTGTGGGAACTCATGCCTGTAATCCCAGAAACTCAGAAAGCTGAGGCAGGAAGATTGCAAGTTTGAGACCAGCCTCAGCAACTTAACAAGAGCCTGTCCCAAAATAAAAAAAATAATAAAGATTTAAGGATGTAGCTCAGTGGTAAAGTGCCTCTGGATTCAATTCCTGATACGAAAAAATAAATAAGTAAATAAAAATTAAAATTAAACAGGGCTGGGGATGAGGCTCAAGCGGTAGCGCACTTGCCTGGCATGCGTGCAGCCTAGGTTCAATCCTCAGCACCACATACAAACAAAGATGTTGTGTCTGCTGAAAACTAAAAAATAAATATTAAAAAATTCTCTCTCTCTCTCTCCTCTCTCTCTCTCTCTCTCTCTCTCTCTCTCAAAAAAAATTAAAATTAAACAAACAGAAAAAAAGTTAACCGTATGACCCATCTATCCCATTTCTTGATATTTATCTGAAAGAACTAAAATCAGCATAGTATAGTGATATAGCCACACCCATATTTACAGCAGCACCATTCACAATAGCCAAATGATGGAATCAGATAAGATGTTCATCAGTAGAAGAATGGATCAAGAAAATGTGGACCATATATGCAATGGAATTTTACTCAGCCATAAAGAAGAATGAACGTTATGGCATCTGCTGGCACATGGATGGAAATGGAGAACATCCTACAAAGTGAAATAAGACAGACTCAGAAAACCAAGGGCTCAATGTCCTCAATCATATGTGGAAGCCAGAGCAAATGTTCTTCATCTGCCATGGAGGGGAGAGATCGGATATCCCAAGGATGTAGGGAAGATCAGTGGAGTAGAAGATGGAGAGTGAGGGAAGAGAAGGGATGGGAAAGGAGAGGAAATATGGAATGAATTAACAAAATCCCATTAAATGCATATATAAATAAACCATAGGGAATTTCACCTTTAGGTCTGTGTAAAAAATATCAATCAAAAATAAATAAGTGAAAGGAAAATCAGTAGAACAGAGGAAGGTGAATAGGGGGAAGGAGGAGGAGAGATAACGGGGAGGGGACTGGTGACTGAAATCAAATTCCATGCATGTACAGTTTTCTCAAGATGAACCCGACTACTTTGTATAAATATAACAATCTAATAAAAATAATAAATAAAATAGAGAAAAATTTGAAAAATAATAATCTGACCTCTGCAGTCAAGCTTTGCAAACTCAAATGCTTATCTGATGGGGTGTGATCTTGGGCAAGCACCTTAAATCTTAAATCTTTGTGGTTTTATTTTGTTTCTGTTTCCTCAAATTTAAAATGATAATAATAATCGGATTGAGTATTGTCTGTTCAAATTCACAACATCCCTGTGTTCCTAACTGCTCTCCTGGATGACAAGGCCTAGAGGATTATGATCCACATTTCTATACCATCTTGCCAGTTTCATTCCAATATGATTTTCTACCAATGAGATGCACTTCTGCAAGTTTACAGGACACAAAAAAAGGAAGACGACGCATTTTTCTCTCTACTCTAGCCTTCATGGCGGCAAAAGACTTAGCAGATGCTGGGAGCAGCAGGCAAGAAGACTGTCCCCCCAGGGGAGGTGGTGGCCTTAGTAGCAGACTCCTCCAGTAGGTGTGCAGTAGCTGACACCTGCAGTCGCAGCAGCAGACACTGCCAAGGGAACTAGTCATCATCCATCCACTCCAGGGTGTGTCTCAGACTCCTGTTTCTTCATACACCAAGTTAATTTAGAGTTGAACTCTGAAATTGTAAATATTATGATCTGAAGATGGAAGATTCTGTCATATTCCAAAGAAAGTGAGTTAGCATTTGTTTGTATAAATAGAGGTAAATTTAGTTGGGAGAAAAATACAAACTCCATGTCTGGGGGAAAAGCCTGAATCTCAGTTCAGTTATTTTGGCCATAGTTGATTCACTTAATCCCTTATCAATGCATATGTGATTTAGTGGTCAATCAGATATTTGAAAATAATTTATAAGCCGAATCTGGGCTCTCTATATCTACCTCTGTCCTTTCTAAGATTTGCCTCTCACTTTCCAGCAATTGAGACGGCTCCAAATTTTGACTTCTGCTTTTGAAAGCAGAACTACCAAGAACATTCTATCAAAGCTTTAGATCCTCTGAATGTTGCCAACTAGGGTTTTCCCTATGCTGAGATACGCCATGAAAAAGAGAACTTCATTTTTCTTTTGTATATCAACTCCCTCTCTAGGATATGACAAATTTGGATCATTCTTTATTGCTTCAGATAATAGTTTGTAGATGTTAATCTTAATATTTTGTCCATTGTTATAGTTCAGATATGAGCTCATGTACAAAAGAATGCAAGAATGTTCAGAGGTGAAATGATTTAAAATTATGATAGACCTGCTCTACCATAGTCTAATCAGTAGAATCCACAGATATGGATTAACTGGGTGGTAACCATAGCAGGTAGGTTGTGGCTATATGAACTGAGTCAATGGGGGTGTGCCGTTGAGGTTTGAAACCAAAGTAAGCTTTCCCTCCTCCAAGTTGTTCTTGTCAGGTTTTTTGAATGTAGCAACTAAAGGGTGATTTAAACATTCATTGTTCACTGTTGTAATCAGTGGGAGAGCAAGTCAGACAGAGGTCCATTTGATCATTAGTAGAAGCAGTTGTTGATTTGCCCTTTTTTTTTTTTTTGGTGTAAATACTTTTGATATATTTAATTGATATATAGCTGCATAACAACTTTGTCCAAAATATAGTGGTTTGAGATAATAGTTCAATCCCCAGTACCTTTTTTTTTTGGTACTGGGGATTGAACTCAGGGGCACTCAACCACTGAGCCACATCCCAGCCCTATTTTGTATTTTATTTAGAGACAGGGTCTCATTGAGTCGCTTGGAGCCTTGTGAAGCTGCTAAGGCAGGCTTTGGACTCGTGATACTCCTGCCTCAGCCTTCCATTGGGATTAAAGGCTTGCACCACTGCACCTTGTCAGCTGGTCCTCTTACAAGAGAGCTGGCTTGGCAGAGAGAAGAATCAAAGGCTTTTAGTCTCTTAAAATCTGGTTCAGAGCACCTAAAATGTCATTTCTGTTGCCTTCTATAGGCCAATGCATGTACCAAGCCTGGATTCAAGAAGAGAAGAAATGGTCTCCACCTCTTGTTGGAATAGTGTCATCAGGGAGGAACAAATGGAACCTATTTTTAGAGACTATGTAAAGAACTAACCAACTATGAAAACACATGCCCTGCCCCCTCACACACACACACTCACATATGTAACATTTTGGTGAACTGAAAGAAGAGAGAGCTGTGAAAGTACAGACACTTCAATTTTTGTGTCTTGCACCTGAAGCGTTAGACAAAGCAATAAAATTTAGATATTTGTTAATTCTAAGCAGCTGAGTACATGGTTGTTTGCAATACCATTCTGTTGGTTTTCTGTTTGTTTGTTTTATAGGTTTAAAAACTCTTCCAAATAAAGGGCTTTTAAAAGTCTTGAAACCCTGTGTCTGTTTCTGTGGATCCCACAGACTCCCAGACACACCCAGGACCTGGGTGTCCAGCCTCCTTCTGGCTCTAACAGACTGCAATTCCACCTCAAGGAGGAACCAGGCGGGATCCCTGCCAGCCCACCTTAGGGCCCTGCTCCTGAGCTCCTTCTCCAGTGCCTGGGACCATTCAACTCCCAGGCTGCTCCTAATCACGCTCCCAGTCACTCTGCTCCACAGAGGTCCTCTTCATCAGGATGTTTCCAAACCCTGAACGCTGCTCATCTCACCACTCCCCACCTCATTACAGCATTGCTCACTTAAAAATGACCTACCATGATAGTTCCAGAAACCACACTACCAACAGGGTCTATCTCCCTTCACCATCCATCAAGCTGAAGAGAGTGATTAGAGAAATTGTAGGAAAACAGGACTGTCTCCTTTGGGGTCATACTGGCGATTTCAATTCCCTACAACACCTTTAAGTCGGTCCACTTTGAAACAAATGAGAGTTCTGAGAAGATTTTCTGATGTACGAGAATTTATTCATTAACCAAATTTCCTGATTCCTTATATGAAAATAATAATAATGTGATATATGAAAATATCCTGAAGGATAAGTGCAAAGAAACCCAAGTCACAGGTGTTTACTCAACCTGGTTTGTAAGAATTGAGAATATGAAACAACCTGACTGCCCCTGTCTGGGTGAATAATGACATAAATCACAGTACTTGCACACAAAGGATCAGTATCAGCCATTTTAAGAATTGAGGTAATATCATATGCCCTGACAAGGAAAGATTCTCGTATTTTAAATTAAGACCAAAATTTACAGAGGTTTTATGGTTATATAGTATGATCCTACTTTTTAAAAGGTAAGATTTTGTTCACATGTATATACTGTTATACGTTCAAGTAAGAAAAAAGTTAACAATAACTATCTTTCAATGAATACCCCTTTCTGCCACACTGTCATTTAGTGTGCACATATACCTGCTCATTTAGTCATTAAAAACTCTCACAGCATGGGAGGGGTTGGTTTTATTATTGCCATTTTTGCATACGTGGAAATTAAAGGTCATAAAAGTTAAGAAAATAATTTCTAGTCTTCTAGCTAGGAAATAATCAAGTTTGTAGGTGCTTATTAATTCACCTACCACAAGAGCCCACATGCAGAGCTAGGGTTGGAGCTCAGTGGTAGAGCACTTGCCTAGCATAAGTGAAGCCCTGGGTTGGATCCTCAGCACTGCATAAAAATAAACAAAAAACAGATACTGTGTCCATCTATAACTAAAAAGATTTTTTAAAAAAATGATCCCACATGGTTGACCAGTTCACCTTACTGCTAGACTTCTCACTTTTCCACTGTACTCACTAACAACATTATCTTACCCCATGGCTTTGCCGATGTTCTTCTTTCTTCTGATATTCTTATCTGACTCCCTTTAGTCTGGAGGAAGATTTTTTATTGAAGCATCCTTACCAGTGGTAAGATTTGCATAAAGATTCGTAAATCTATTTTTTAAATAGCTAAACTATACACATTGTTCAAAATGCAAAAATGATATTTAATGCCATTCCTCAGTAACTCAGTTCTCCACAGCAAAGTTGACCAATATGCTATTTCCTGTGTAGGTTCTCTAGAAGAATTTCATACATAAACAAGCAAACACATACAGGTATTCCTTTTCACATTTTTCCACACATACCAGAACACTATTCATATTCATCTTATTTCTCACTTTTTCTCCACCCAGTATGACTTAGATAATTTAATACCTACATGTGAAAAGAGTTCCCATTTTTTTCAATTTCTTAATATTCCATTATATGCAAATTACCTATGTATTTAGGGTGTCACCTATTGATAGACATAGAAGTGGTTTGCAATCTTTAATCCTACAAATTACTAAAAATTTGCATTCATTTATATACCTATATACAATTCATTACTAGAAGCAGCATTATTAATGAAGAGATGCATTTATAATTTAAATATGTGCCTTCTGATTGTGCTCCAAAATTTCTTACCAAATCAGACTTCTACCAACAATGTACAAGATTGCTTCTCTCCTGATACCTTTATCAGTAAAAGGTATGGTCAGAGTTTTGGGTCTTGGGTAATTTGAAAAGCGAAAACCATTGTCTTAGTATAGTTTTAAATAGCCTTTCAATAGAATACAAAGCTGAGGAAATTTCAGATAAGATCATCCCAAAGAAATCCATGCAACTATTATGTTATATATATATATATATATATCAAAAATCCAGCTGAAGGATATTGAATGTTTTCCCCATAAAGAAACCATAAATGTTTGAGGAGATAGATTTGCTTAATCTGATTTCAACAGTACACAATGTATATTGAAACATCACATGGCACTCCACAAATATGTTTAATTTCTACATTTTATATATCAGTTAATTTTTTAAAAAAGAAATATACGCAAAGAAAATTACTGACAAATTTCTAAAAAAAAGTGTCTGAAAAACTTAATTCTTAAAACAGTGAGGGAAATAACATCTTACCTATTGAGGAAAAGCAACTTGAACTGCGGCATATTTCTCATACAGACTAGGAATGCCAGGGAGGGTAAAGGAATGTGAAGTTTCACACTTCAAACTGGCAAAATGTCAATACCAGTATGCTAATTAAACTATGTATATATAATATAACACCCAGAACAAAAACTGTACACTCAAAATAACTCTAAGTAAATAAAATTGGAATTCTAACATTGTTTATATCACCAACTGCAAGGCAGAAACATCAAAATAAAAAGAAGAAGCAGAAAACATAGATAATAAATACAAAATACGACATAAAACAGAAGATTTAAGCTCCAATATAACAACTACCATATTAAATTTCAATGATCTAAATACACTAAGGACAGAGACTAGAGGAGCAGATTGAAGATATCAAATGTATGTTGTCAACAAGAAACACTTCAGATGTAATGATGTGGGTAAGTTAAAAGTAAAATGATAAAAATGTATATCATAGAAACACTAATAAAACAAAACAGAAATGTTTATATTAATATCAAATAAATACAGAATTATCAAAGATAGAGGGACATTTTCCAATGATAAAAGGTTCATTCCACAAAGCAGACACCAACGCTAAGTGTATGTGCTTCAAACAAGAGAGTTGAAAAATACATAAAGCAAGATTTGATGGAATTGAAAGGAGAAATACACAAATTTACAATGAACTTGAAAATTTCAATACCCCCTTCTTAGCAATTGACAGAAAATCAGTAACTAACTCTACAGCAGTACTTTAGTATCAACAGTAACATACACGAAGACCTAGTTGAAATTTATAGAACATCATACCTAATATCAGAACACATATTTTTTTAAAGAGAGAGTGAGTGAGAGAGAGAGAGAGAGAGAGAGAGAGAGAATTTTTTTAAATATTTATTTATTTTTTTTTTTTAGTTTTCGGCGGACACAACATCTTTGTTTGTATGTGGTGCTGAGGATGGAACCCAGGTCGCAAGCATGCCAGGCGAGTGCGCTACCGCTTGAGCCACATCCCCAGCCCAGAACACATTTTTTAAGCACCTATGAAACATAAACCATGTAGACTATATCCTGAGACATAAAACAAACCTCAACAAATGTAAGAGAAGGAAAAAAAAACATAGAAACAAAAGAGCAAAATACAACCAAAGCAAGCAGAAGGAAAGAAATAATAAAGATAAGAACAGAAATCAATAAAATTGTAAGTGAAAACCACAGAGAAAATTCATGAAAAGTTGACTATTTATAAAGATTAAGCAAATGACAAAGATAAAGAGAATGCACAAATTGTTAATATTGTAAATGAAAAAGGACATCACTACAGATCTCAGAATATAGCACCAGGGGAAAAGAATTTTTGGCAACTATACACACATAAATTTGACAACTGTAAATGAAGTACACCAATTTTTTAAAAGGCACAAACTATTCAATTTTACCCAATATGAAATAGTCCTTAAAATTTTTTAGGACAGCCCAAATATTATTAAAAAATGAATTTATAATTTTAAAACTCCCAAAACAAATCTTCATGCTCAGACGTTTTCACTGGAGCTTCTACTAAACAAAGAAGAATTAGCCCGGTGCAGTGGTGCAGCCTGTAAACCCAGTGGCTAGGGAGGCTGAGGCAGGAGGATCACGAGTTCAAAGGCAACCTCAACAATGGTGAAATGCTAAGCAATTCAGTGAGACTCTGTCTCTAACAAAATACAAAAAAGGCTGTGGATGTGGCTCAGTGATTGAGTGCCCCTGAATTCAATTCCGGGTACCCCTACCCAAAGAAAAAGAAAAAGAAAAAAAGAATTAGCACCAACTCTACATGTGTCTTGAAGAAAGTGGAGGAGAACAGAACACTTTCCAATTCGTGTAATGGAGTTAGAATCACTCTCATACCAAACCCAGACTGTAAAAAGACAGCCCAAAGATAAAAAAGAAAGAAAGAAAGAAAGCTATAGGCAAATATTCTTCATGATCATTGATGTAAAAATCTTTAACAAAACATTAGCAAATAGGATTCAGCAATACAGACAAAAACTTATGCACTATAACCCAGTGGGGTTTATTATAGAGTCATAGGTTTTTCAATATTCAGATATTTCAGTATCTCAGTTTCTGAAGACTGGTTCAATATTTAATGTCAGCCAAAATAATTCAGCATTTTAACAGACTAAAGAAGAAAAATTACATGCTTGTATCAATTGATACACACAAAAAGCATTTGACAGAATTTGTTGAAAGACAATATGTCCTTCTCAACAAGATCAGAAACAAGACAAAGACGCCCATTCTCACCACTCTTATTCTACACTCTACTGGAAGTTCTAGCCAGTCAGAAATCAAGAAAAAGCAAATGGAAGTCAGATGTATTGAAAACAAAATGCAAAATTATCACTATTTACCTGATAGTCTTGTACCCATAGGAAATCAAAGGGATCTATAAGACCAACAACAAATTTCTAGAATTAATAGACTAATTTTCAGCACATTCACAATATATGAGATAAACCTATGAAATTCAATTGCATGTTCTTATATTATCAAATAATATACAGACACCAAAATGTAAAATACAGTACTGTTCACAATATATAAAAAAAATTCTTAGGTGTTAATTTAATGAAAAAATAATAGCTCACAAATTTTATACTGAAAACCTTAGGATGCTATTGAAAGAAATAAAAAAAAAATCTAGTGAAGTCACTCTGTTCATGGGTGGGGAGACTCAATACACTAAAGTTATCAGTTCTCCACAGATTGATAAACACTTTTAACACAATTCTGGATAAAAACCTCAGCAACATTTTTTGGTGGGTATTAACAACGATAGTTTGAAATTTATAGGAAAGGAAAAGAACTAGAATGTGCAAAACAAGTTTTTAAAATGAAGAATGAAATGAAAGGAATTAGTCTACTTGACTAAAGACTATGCATCCACAACAGTTCCAAGTATATAATATTGCAGAGAGATAAACACAGATCAATTCAACAGAGTGAAAAACTTGAGAAATAGATCCATCCAAATAATGCCAACTTATTTTTTTTAATTTTTATTGTTGGTTGTTCAAAACATTACATAGTTCTTGATATATCATATTTCACACTTTGATTCAAGTGGGTTATGAACTCCCATTTTTACCCCGTATACAGATTGCAGAATCACATCAGTTACACATCCATTGATTTACATATTGCCATACTAGTGTCTGTTGTATTCTGCTGCCTTTCCTATCCTCTACTATCCCCCCTCCCCTCCCCTCCCCTCTTCTCTCTCTATCCCCTCTACTGTAATTCATTTCTCCCCCTTGTATTTTTTTCCCTTTCCCCTCACTTCCTCTTGTATGTACTTTTGTATAACCCTGAGGGTCTCCTTCCATTTCCATGCAATTTCCCTTCTCTCTCCCTTTCCCTCCCACCTCTCATCCCTGTTAAATGTTATCTTCTTCTCATGCTCTTTGTCCCTACTCTGTTCTTAGTTACTCTCCTTATATCAAAGAAGACATTTGGCATTTGTTTTTTAGGGATTGGCTAGCTTCACTTAGCATAATCTGCTCTAATGCCATCCATTTCCCTGCAAATTCTATGATTTTGTCATTTTTTAATGCAGAGTAATACTCCATTGTGTATAAATGCCACATTTTTTTTATCCATTCGTCTATTGAAGGGCATCTAGGTTGGTTCCACAGTCTTGCTATTGTGAATTGTGCTGCTATGAACATCGATGTAGCAGTGTCCCTGTAGCATGCTCTTTTTAGGTCTTTAGGGAATAGACCGAGAAGGGGAATAGCTGGGTCAAATGGTGGCTCCATTCCCAGCTTTCCAAGAAATCTCCATACTGCTTTCCAAATTGGCTGCACCAATTTGCAGTCCCACCAGCAATGTACAAGTGTACCCTTTTCCCCACATCCTCGCCAGCACTTGTTGTTGTTTGACTTCATAATGGCTGCCAATCTTACTGGAGTGAGATGGTATCTTAGGGTGGTTTTGATTTGCATTTCTCTGACTGCTAGAGATGGTGAGCATTTTTTCATGTACTTGTTGATTGATTGTATGTCCTCCTCTGAGAAGTGTCTGTTCAGGTCCTTGGCCCATTTGTTGATTGGGTTGTTTGTTCTCTTATTGTCTAATTTTTTGAGTTCTTTGTATACTCTGGATATTAGGGCTCTATCTGAAGTGTGAGGAGTAAAGATTTGTTCCCAGGGTGTAGGCTCCCTATTTACCTCTCTTATTGTTTCTTTTGCTGAGAAAAAACTTTTTAGTTTGAGTAAGTCCCATTTGTTGATTCTAGTTATTAACTTTTGTGCTATGGGTGTCCTATTGAGGAATTTGGAGCCCGACCCCACAGTATGTAGATCGTAGCCAACTTTTTCTTCTATCAGACGGCGTGTCTCTGATTTGATATCAAGCTCCTTGATCCATTTTGAATTAACTTTTGTGCATGGCGAGAGAAAGGGATTCAGTTTCATTTTGTTGCATATGGATTTCCAGTTTTCCCAGCACCATTTGTTGAAGATGCTATCCTTCCTCCATTGCATGCTTTTAGCCCCTTTATCAAATATAAGATAGTTGTAGTTGCCAACTTATTTTTGATGAAAGTGCAAAAGTATCGCATTGAAGAAAAGACAGACTTTTCAACAAACAGTACCAGAGCAATTAGACATCCATAGTCAAAGGAGCAGAAGGAGGAGGGGAGGGGGAAAGAGACAAGGAGAAGGGACAGAAAAGGTTTTGGAAGGGGAGAGGGCACACACATTACAAATATATTCACAATAGATTACAGATTTAAATGTAAAATGTAAAACACATTTTTTAGAAAAAAACATAGAGGACATCTTTGAAATCTGAGGCTAGGCAAAGAATTCTACAAATGCACAGGCACTTTATTAAAGAAATTCATAACACAAAAGACTATACACAAAATTTATAGAAACTTTTTTCTTAATAGCCTAAAACTCTAAACTACCCTGGTGTCTATCAACAAGTAGATGCTTAAAAGATCTGTGATGTATGATGTTTTAGTCCATTTGAGCTGCTATAACAAAATACCTAAGACTTGGTAATTTATAAGCAACCAAAATGTATTGCCTATAGTTCTATTGGCAGGAAAGTCAATGATCAAGGTCCCAGCAGCTTTTGTGTCTGGTAATGGATGGTTTTCCATAGATGGCTTTCCCCTGTGTACTCACGCAGCAGAAAAGGGAAGGAAGATCCCTCAAACCTCCTGTGTAGAGGCCCAGATCCCATTCATGAATGTGATGCCCTCCTAACTTAATTCCTACCAAAGCCCTGCCCCAGAATACTACAACAGTGGCTATTAGCTTTGAACCTATGAACTTGCAGTGGGAAAATCCAACACTGAGATCACAAACATGGAACACTCAATGAAAATAATAAAACATTAATGCACAGACCTCTAGATGAATGTTCAGATAATTAGGCTAAGGGAAAAATCCTTCCCAAAAGTTGAATACTCTCATGATTTCTTTCATAAGACATACTTGAAGTGACACAGTTATAAAAGTGGAGAACATATTAGCATTCCCAAGGGGTTAAGGCCAGGGGAAAAGGGACCCAGCAGCAAGTCTGGCTATAAAATATGAGAGATCACCATGAAGACAGAAAGTCCTGAAACCTAACGTATTATGTAGACATCCTGTTTGTGATGTTGCACTATGATTTTGCAATTTGTTATCATTGAGGAAATAAGATAAAATATACATTTTTTCATACAACTGTATGTGAATCTATAAATATATCAAAATGAAAATTTAGCCAGGCATAGTGGGGCACACTTGTAATCCCAGTGGCTTGGGAGGCTGAGGCAGGAGGATTGAAAGTTCAAAGCCAGCCTTGACAACTCATCAAGGCCCTAAGTAATTCAGCAAGACCCTGTCTCAAAATAAAAAATAAGAATTGAAGATGTGACTCAGTGGTAAAGCACTCCTGGGTTCAATCCCTGGTACCCTCCCCCCCAAAAAATAGAATGAAAATTTAATCAGTATACTGAATTTTCCTAAGGACCTTGTCTTTCTACTAGTCAAATTTTTCACAGAATGTTATGCTTTCCATTCATATAGATCTTTGGTATTTCTTATTTGTTGCTATTATAAAAGCACTGTTTTCTTTCATTACATTCTCTAAACGTTTATTGTTCGTGCTCATGAAAGTTATTGATTTTGGTATGTTAATGTTATTCTCATACACTTCATGGAATTATCTTATTATTTGTAGGTTTTCAGTTTATTCTCTTAGGTTTCCCAAATACACATTAATTTATCTGCAATTATAATCACTGTACACGTCATTCCCAGTGTCTATGCTTCTGTTTATTCTCTTGTCACATGGCACTGCCCAGCACCTTCTGTAAAAGAATATTAAATCATTGTTGAGGGTCTTTTTGTTTTTGTTGTTCTTATTGATGGTAGACTTCTTGTTTATTCCTAACTTTTAATGGAAACATTTTAGAATTGGTTCTCTTCATTAAGCTGTATATTTGTCAGATTAAGAAATAGCCAAGTCTCAATAATACTGTTGAGTCTGATAGTATATTCCCTTTTTCAAAAGCCCTCAATAAAGTCAATAGAAATACCAAACAACATCGGGTGCAGTGGAGCATGCTTTTAATCCCAGCAGCTTGGGAGGCAGTGTAGTGGCACCTCCTTTCTCCACAGAAAAGTCTTGACTGGCCTTCTCCAGAAATCTCCACCATGGCTGACTTTAGAACTGTCAGCAAAAGAATCTCTACAGAAGAATTCAATGTATCTCAATTTTCAATTTTTGTGTTGCCCTGTTTTACTTGGCCACTGGCAGGGAAGAAATCAGCACTCCAGGTGCTGGACACACCCTTACTAGTTTTTCACAAACATGTATCCAGTATAGTTGTTTGTAGAAATGTGTGAACAAGGGCTCTGGCCTTGAGCTGGGGCTTCACAGAGATGTCTACATTTCTAAGATAAATTACCAACTGGGCTCCATGGTAACAGCTGGTAGGGGGAGGAAAGAAAGAGAGAAGAAACTCTCACCTTCTCAGGTGCTGTCCTTGAAGGGTTAACTTGCCCAGAACAGAGAAAGAAAACGCTGCTTTTATGAAAACTTCTACAGATTGTGAACTTCTGAGCCCCTCCCCTTACATACTGGGTATGAAATTCTAAAAACTACTTGAACTCGGGGTTCAGGGGATTTATTGATTGAATATAGAAAAATCTGTGCCCTCTGAACCTGGCTGCAACCAAATAAAAAGCTGTTTCCTGCTGCCCTGACTCGTCTGTCCCTGCAACAGTATAGGCAGGAGGTTTGCAAGTTCAAAGCCAGCCTGAGCAATTTAACGAATCCCTCATCAACTTAGCAAGATGGTGTCTCAATATTTAAAAAAATAAAAAAGGGCTGAGGGTGTAACTCAATGACTAAGTGCCCTGTGTTCAATCCCTGCTACCAAAAAATAAAAATAAAGAGAGAAACAAAGAAAATATTGGGCAAACAATAAATGCAAGCCCCATGTATCATTTTTAGTTTTCCAGTATCTACATTTTAAAAGTAAAGAGAAATAGGTAGAATTATTTCAATTATAATTTTATTTAACTTAACCTAATATATAAAATAATACCACTAATATACAATCAAGGCAATAATTTTTAATGAGATACTTTGTATTCTTTTTAGTCCCAAATCTTTGAATTCATTGTGTATTTTACAGTGTCAGCACATCATTAGGGCTAGTCAAAGTCCAAGTCTTCATAATCACATGATTATTCCATAATAATGGAATAATTATTATGGAATAATAAATAAAGTAGGGGCTACTTTATAGAAAGCATGGTTCTAATGGTGTTCTTTTGTTTTCAGGAAAATACCCAAATACCTTACCCTGGAATTAAAAGGACTTCCCAGGAGGTCCCCTGCTGGAAGCTCTGTTTCATCACTGATTTCCTGGGCCTCCAGTGACCCTCTGCTCTTCTTCCTCCTCTATACTAGATATCCCTCAGCTCAAAGCCAGACTGACCTCTTCTGGAAAAGCCTCTTTTCTTCAAGTCCAAGTTGGGTTTCTGTTTTCTACATTCCCATTACAGCCTGTTTCCAACATTCTCCCACTTTTGCTCCCATTTGGCAGTCTAAATTCTGTCTTGAGACTTTATCTTGCTTCCCTTATCCCTAATACAGAGTGCAATGCACATAGTGGGCACTCAACACTCATTGCATAATGAAGCAGGGTGACTGCAGGAGAGAGAAGCCTCCCCACAGAGCAGAGATGGGTAGTCCCACACATTTACCGGTGAAGGCAGTGAAAACTTTGAATACAATGATTAAGATGGAAGACTTAGAACAGAGTCTTAGAAATGGAGGAAATATCAGAAAAGAAAGTGACATGGTAGGTCCACATTAAAACCTATGAATCATGACAGCTCAGTGTCCAGGTTGCAGTGTTAGAGAGCAAGATGGCAGAATGTGTTAGTTTCTGCCCACATCTTGTTAGGAGACAGGATGTAAATTCTAGGAAGTACATGACAAGAAACATTGCTTTCTGCTTTTGTACCATGTGTTGGGTTAGTGGTATGAAAAAAAGAACATCTACCAATCACTATGCTGAAATTTTAGTCTCTTTTCCAGGTAGAATGACCACTTTTAAAGGAGGATCCCTGCCCATAAAAACCTGGACAGAGGTGTTGCTGAGGTATTTTGATGTTGAAAGTCTCTCTTTCTCACTTGGCTAATGGCTCCCAGCAATTCCCCATGAGAGAATGGGCAAAATGATTGACTGAGACCTCTTCACACATGGAGCCCACAGCAGCTCACCATCAGGTGCCTTCTGTGTAAGGGTCAATTAAGATGTGTGCATGATTGTAAACCAAGGTGATGAGGGACAGATGGAGGAATTTGGTCACCGTGACTGAAGGCTCTCTAACAGCTGCTGTGTGGGCATAGCTTCATAGCCACTTAGCCTTCAGTGGAGATGGTATCTTGTCAATAACTCTTAGACAAAAGCAAAAACATTTGTCTTTGTGATTCCATCTTTAAATTCTGTAACACAGGGGAGAAATATTGCCAGACCCTGGTTCAGTGGTACTCAGCTTTGGCTGCACATGAAAATCACTTGGAGAGCTTTCAAAACTCTTATACCCCAGGAGAAACACCCTAGAGACTAATTTCCCCAGAATCCCTGAGAGTGAGAGCCAAGCATCCGTATTTATGATAGCCCTGTTCCCCGTATGATTCCAATGCTCAGTCAATGAGAAAATGACTGCCCTAAAAAGTATTTCTCTTCCTTTATCATAGTTATCAAGTGGAAAGTAACCCAGCACTTAAAATAGTTTTATTGTCAAAGTCTAAATTAATTCTATTGCAGAAAGAAAATGTAGTCTATTCAATGTCAATTCTTTGAAATATTTTATGCTTTCTTTATGGCCACGCATGTCATTAATGCATATGTATATCTTACATGTTTCATATATGTGTGCACTTCATGTATTTTAGAAAAATTATATTTACTGCTTTTGAATATATAGTGTGTTTATTTATATACTCATATATGTACAAATAGATATATAATGAATTTTGTTAATTTTGCTGACTATTTCTTTCTATTTAATCTATTGGTTTCTGAAAATGATATTTTAAAATCTCCTAAAAGTGCCAGGTTCCATAGTGCACACCTATAATCTCAATGGCTTGGGAGGCAGAGACAGGAGGATTGCAAGTTGAAAGCCAGCCTCAGCAACTTAGCGAGGCCCTAAGCAACTTAGGAAGACTTTGTTTCAAAATTTTTAAAAAATATTTTAAAAAGCGCTGGGGGTGTAGCCCTGGGTTCAAACCATAGTACAAAAAAAGATGAAATAAAAACTTCTTATAATGGTAGGTTGCTTGCCAGTTTTAAAATAATAATATAAATTTTGCTTTTCTATTATGAGAATAAGTTGCTAAGTGCATCCACGTTCTTTATTATTTGGCTTACTGGGTATTTTTTATTTTGTTGAGTGATGTATTTCTTTATCACTAGTATGTTCTGGACCTGGACACTTTTTTGATGGGGGCCAAGAAGGTGGGGTGGGTATCCAATAATGTCTCATTCTTTGTCTTCAGTTTAATATGTCATGTTACTTTCCTTTATTTTCTTAACTTATGTGATTCTTAAATGGTTTGTTTTAAGGAACACTATAACTGGATTTTCAAAATCCAGTCTGATACTTTATCTTATAATGACAAAATTTGTTCATTTAAACTAAGTGAAACTACAGATATATTTAAACTTATTTCTAATAACTTTTTCCTTTTTTCCCCTTGATTCCTCTTGTATGGATTTTTTTAATACCATTATTCTCTTTTGAAATTTTAGGAGTTTTGTGTTATATGCCTAAATTTTAGTGATTTCTCTTAATTTTTTTTTCCACCTGAAAAAGTAATCTTAAATTTTAACCATTTCTATAAGTATTCCAAATTTAAATATTTCATAAATGTAATGAATAATTTAGAACAGATGTTTTTCACTGAACACCAGTCCCTATCATGGCACTTATTGTTTATTTTCCATTATTCATATAATTATGATTAATGTTACAATCAAAGTTTAGTTATATTGGCTGCTATTTTATCAATTACTGAACTGAAATTTTTTAATTATTTTTTTACCTTCATCATCATTTCTTACATCATCCTTCTATGTTCACATTTTTCTTCTGTAAATGCATACATTAATTCTTCTAGCAACAGGTTGAACTGTGAAGCTCCCAGTCTTTGCATTTTAAACAAATGTTTTATCTTGCGTTTAAACATGGCTGATAGCTTAGATGGATGTGAAATACTTTTCCCCAAGACAGTGAGATATTCACCCTTTGATCTTTGCACACCATGGTTTCCAAAGGAAATAAGTCATCTCAGTCTATTTTTTATTTTATTTATTTATTTTTTGGTACTAGGGATTGAAAACCCTGGAGAACTTTACCACTGAGGTAAATCCCAGCCCCTTTCATTCTTTTATTTTTAATTTTGAGACTGGGTCTGTCTAAGTTGCTTCAGACCTTGCTAAATTGCTGAGATTGGCCTTGAACTTGTGATCTTTCTGCCTCATCCTCCTGAGTCACTGGGATTATAGATGTACACCACCACACCTGGCCTCAGTCCTAATTCTGTTCCTCTCTGGCCAGTTTGTCTTTCATTGCTGGTCACTTTTAAGACTAGTATTTGCCTTTTTTCCACTGTTTCACTTAATGAACAGATGTTGGCTTGTAACAATGAATTCTTCTGAGTTAACTTTCAATTTGTGGAAATGTGTTTATTCAGTTCTAGAAGAAGCCAGAAAGACTTCTTGAAATTTCTTCTCCATTTTATGGGGATCCCTATAAGGTCTGTGAATGCCTGCAGGGCTTAGTTGGAGCTCTAAATCTACTTGATATCTCTTTTTTTTGCTTTCTGATTGTTTTCCTTAATTAATTCCCTGGAGAATTCTAGATGAGCTTCTTCTTATTCTGTTTCAAATCATTATTTTCCATTGTTTTTTTTTAACTAGGGTTTATTCCATTATTTATGTTTTTATGTAAATGATTAATTATCCATTTTCAAACTTTCTAATTGGTTTTTTTTTGTGTGTGTGTGTCCATATTCTCCTTTCAGATTTCTGCTTGTTTTCTAATTTCTGCTGTGATTAATGTCTTTCTCTCCAGGATCTACCTACATATTCTGATTATAAATCTTCAGCAAATATTCTAGAGAAATAATTTTGTTCATGATGAATTCATGTGTTGTTGTTTTATTGTGGTGCTGGGGATCAAACACAGGGCCTGACACATGCTAGGCAAGCATTTTACCACTGAACTACATCCCCAGGCCCAAAAGTGTATGTGCGCACCGGTGTATGTGTAGGTGTGTGAACCAGCTCCCTCCCTTCATGGAGATTGCAGTCCAGAAGGAGGGATCAGCTTACATGTGTAAATCATATAGCACATTAATAGTCTGGTAATTACCTGCACCTGTTCCTCCTGGCTCCAGGCTAGAACGTTTGCTAGGGGCTTCTACTAGTGAAACCCAGCAATCTTATTCAAAGTGTGGCCACAGACTGCTCCACAAAAGTTGGTAACTTTGGCAAAACAGGCATAGAAATTTACACAAAGGTGCTTGAAACTTTTATATCAATTTGAAAAAGTAATTTCATTTCTATCAAATCTAACACAATACTATATCCTTGTATTTTGTACACCCACTTATATTTCATTTTCTATCTCATTTTAATTGAATTTCCTCCCCCCCTAAAAAAACAGATTGTTCATGATTAAAATAAATACATATCCTCTGTTCTGCACCAACTATCCAAGAAACATTAATTTGGAAGTTCTTCAGATATGCGACGTATAGCAGCAGAGGCTGTGTTGTAGTTTTCTTGATCCTAAGACTATGGTCTGTGCCCTCCTTCCTCCCCAATTATGCAGCAATGTGGAAATGACAACCTGCAGCAGCAGTCAGAAGCTTGTGTTTTCCAGTTTCCCTTTATGTTGTGGGTAACTTGAAGTAAATCAATTTGACATAAAACGTTTCAGTTTCATTTATCTGGTCGGCATAGAGGGTAGTCATCAAATATATCTATCTGTACCATTTGAAGAAAAAATACAGAATCTTCTGTACTCTGAGACTTCTGCCTGGTTCAGACTGGCCTCAGAAGGAAATAGTACAAAAGCCTACTAAACCAATGACCAATATTCTTAAGGTCAAAGGCTGGCTTGGACGCTGACTTACTGATTGACATTACTGACAGATTAGCCTTTATAAAGGATAACTATTCTTTGAGATAAGTAATAAGTAAGGGAGAGGTTTTTGTTATTGTTGTCATTGTTGTTTTGTTTTGTTTTGAAAAGAAGAAAAAGGAAGAAAGAAAACACATTTAAAAAGTACAGGCCTCCTGCACTGCTATCACCATCAATGCCAGCCTGAGATCGCCTGTAGGTCTTCTTTCTGGATGCTGCTGCCACAGAAAAAAACACTGCTCCAGATGCAATTGAAGCCCACACTGCTGCTGATCCCAGAGATTGCCTGGAGACAATATCCCCACAGCTGTAGTTGTAGCTGCTGCTGCAGCTGCAGCTGCTGCTACTGCTGACCCTTTGCCTGCTGCCAACAACCACCAACACTACTGCTGCTACAACAGTTTAGAGGACTGCTTATGTGGAGACTCCAGGTTGGACTGCACGCATTTTGGTACACCAGCCATGGCCTGCGGCTTGGGTGCTAGCAGGTTTACCACCATAAGAGTCTCTGTCTGGGGACTCCAGCTGAGACCTGCAGGTCCAGTGTGGGGTGCCTGCAGGTTTGGAGGAACCTGGGGTCCTCCTGCTGAGAGTGCTGGTGGTCCTTGTCTTGCTGCTGCATCTCGGGGTTGCTCCTTTGCATGAGTGTATCCCTGGTGGTTTCTCTGCAAGTAGAAGCAGCATTGAGATTTTGAGAGTGCAGCATGGCTGAGCCTGAGGTATCTAAAGCCGAGATTGGTGTGATAGAGACTGGGTTTTCGAGGGCTGATCTGGGTTTGGTGATCCTGAGAGATGTCAGAGACAGGGCTGAAAAACTGTTGAATACTGACAGAGACAGGCTTTCCAGCAAGATTTGTTTCATTTTTTGATACACTAATCTCTCTACCATATTTGGAACAGGGTGTTTTTTTTATGCATCAGTGTGTGGAGGACAATGATATATGAATGGTGTTTTGCATTTTTGTTGTATTCTTATGTCTTTAATTTTTTTCTCTTTGTTCGTACTCTTCCTCTCTCTTGCCTATTTTCTTTCAAACTTTTCTCCAACCAACAGCCAATCTCTGTTGGCACCTCTTCCGCTCTTCCTGTGAATTTTTATATCTAGCTTCTCACTTCCTCCTTTGCAAATAGTGTATACAACACTACCTCTATTCTCTTATCCAGCATTTGAAATTGTAAATAGTTTTAGCAAATATTCTGTTTGTACTATGGATAGTTATTGAACTCATCATTTTGGTTTAATGCAAAAAAGCAGTAGACACCTTAGTGGAAGCTATTAGGTTTAAGGCTATATATTGTATACACTGGGTGCTGTTGATATTGGTCTCATCTGTAAAGGCAAAGAGCTGGAAACCTTCAGGGGCACTATAGGTCTACAGGATAGAATTTATTCTGCCTTAGATCCATACTTTTAGATGGGATAACAATAACAACATGAAAAAAACAAGGGAATAAAGCACCCCAAGCAAACCAAGATGCTTCAACAACAGAAGCTACTGATAACACAGTAGAAGAAATGTCCAAGAAGGAGTTCAGATTGTATATAGTTAAATTGATAAGTGAAGTAAAGGGTAGTATAAGGAGCTGAATAAAAAAAAACAGGAAGTGAAACACAACTTTAATAAAGAGTTAGAGATTATGAAATGAAACCAAGCAGAAATCTCGAAATGAAGGAATCAGAATTATAAATTCTGAACCAAATTATAAATTCAATAGAAAGCATTACCAACAGACTAGACCTCTTGGAAGATAGAACCTCAGACAATAAAGACAAAATATATAATCTTGAAAGTAGAGTTGAAAATGTAGAGAAGATGATAAGAAACAATGAACAGAATATCCAAGAATTATGGGATAATATGAAAAGACCAAATTTAAGAGTTATCGGAATAGATGAAGGAGCAAAGATACAAACCAAAGGAATCACAATCTTTTCAATGATATAATAGCAGAAAATTTACCAAACCTAAAGAATAGAATGGAAAAATAAACACAAGAGGCTTACAGGACCCTATATATGCAAAATTACAGCAGACTCACACCAAGACACATTATAATGAGAATGACTAACACAGAGAATAAAGAGAAAATATTAATGGCTGTGAGAGAAAAAAAATAAAATTACATATAGGGGGAAACCAATTCAGGTCTCAACTGATTTCTTAACCCAGACTGTCAAAGCTAGGAGGTCCTGGAATAATATATTTCAAGCTCTGAAAGAAAACGAATGCCAACCAAGAATTTTATATCCAGCAAAATTAAGTTTCAGATTTGAAGATGAAATTAAAACATTCATGATAAACACAAATTAAAAGAATTCACAACTAGAAAGCGTCCACTATAGAGCATTCTCAATAAAATATTCCATGAGGATAAAGTGAAAAAATAAGTAAAAACCAGAAAAGGGAGGATCTACACTAAAGGGACATCCAACCAAATGAGAAACTATTTGGTATTTCATCTCACTCCAATTCAGAAATGGCAATTATCAAGAATACAGACAACAATAAATATTGGTGAGGATGTGGTAAAAAAGGTCCACTCATACATTGCTGGAGGGACTGCAAATTGGTGCAATCACTACGGAAAGCAGTATAGAGATTCTTCAGAAAATTAGGAATGGAACCACCATTTGACCTAGCTATCCCACTCCTTGGTTTATACTTAAAATCAGCATACTATAGTGACGCAGCTACATCAATGTTTGTAGCAGCTCAATTCACAAGAGCTAGACTATGTAACCAAACTAGGTGTCCCTCGATAGATGAATGAATAAAGAAAATGTGGTATATATACTCAATGGAATATTACTTAACTTTAAAAAAGCGTGAAATTATGGCATTTGCCAGTAAATGGTTGGATTTGAATAGTATCATGCTAAGTGAAATAAGCCAATCCCACAAAACCAAGGGCCAAATGTTTTCTCTAATATGCAGATGCTAATTCACAATGGCAGGGAGAACTAGGGAAGAATAGCATTACCATAGTTTAGGTAGAGGGGAGTGATGGGAGGGGTGAGGAGGGGATGTGGGGATAGGAAAGATAGTAGAATGAAAAAGACATTATTACTATATGTATATATGTGACTACCTGACCAGTGTGATTCTGCAACATCTATACTCAGAAAAGTGAGAAATTATATCCCATCTATGTATGATATATCAATGTGCATAAATGCATTCTACTATCATGTATAACTAATTAAAACAAATAGAAAAAAAATTAATAAATAAAAAATAAAATGTACAGTGACTTGCTGAAGACTATCATTAAAGTTTAGGTCCATTCCAAAGTCTATATGGGCTATTTTGTAAAATATCAAATCTGGATGAAGTATTCCCCTTGGAAATAAGAGAGTTGGTAAAATTCAAACACTGTTGCAAAACACCAGCATTATTTTCATGGCAGGAACTTGGAATCTTGTCCCAGTTGGAGAGTGCTCACTGAGCCCTGCCTCTGGCTTCTGTCACATTGCTTGCAGATGCTTGTATATAAGAGCTGACATGTCACTAAACTCTTCCCTTTGTCAGAGCTCAGAAGCTGTGACTGACAGGCACTAGACAAGGCAGGGGGAGTGCACGGCCTTGACAACTAACAATGTGTGTTTACCCAGATGTGGCATGGAAGTCCTTGGGGAAAGGATGTGATTCACCTGCAGGCTGATCTGTGCCATCCTCTATGGGTACCGCTTCCCTCCCCTCCTTCACACCACTCTCCTCCACTTTCTGTTGTCTTCTGCATATTCTGACTCCAACACCCACCAGCCACATTATCTCTTGATTACAGGTCAAATTCTACATCAAGAATGCGATAACAAAAAGAATCCTGTAGAACAAAGCCTTGTCTGTGCTTTGGTAATTTTTCCTCAGTGATGCTTTCTTTCCTTATCTGGTGACACCAAAAAACTGAGCTTTTGTATAAACCCTTCCCTCAAATACTATCCGTATATTAATCACTCTTAAAGCACTATTTACTCATGTGTGCATCCCTCATGGAAGATTAATATACACATTCAAGTATTATTTGGTTTGATCTTTATAATAGCAATCAGTTATCAATAGGTCAATTGACACACACACACACACACACACACACACACATATATATATATATACATATATATATGTCAATTTGCAGATTAGGAATATATGATATATATGTCAATTTACAGATTAGGAAATTGAGGTTCAAAGTAGTAAGTCATCAAATACATTATAACCCTTATGTGACTGGAACAGGGGATTTTTTTTTTACCTCCAACTATGCTCTTTCCTGTGTAATAGTCTAATTCACATAGAGTTCTATGTGAACCCTATTGTCCAGGAAACTCGGGGTAGAAGGATCAAGGTAGTAGATAAGGTGTTGGTATACTTTATGTCCTGTCATTGAGGAGCAAATGCCCAGGGAGCAAGTTTCCAAACAGAGGAGAGGGTATGGTATTCCTTCAGCATCATATATTGATTTGCATTTCTGGTATGCTAACTGCCAAAAGAAAATTGGGAATGAGAATATTCAGGTGATAAAGATAAGAGGTAATGGAGGTAATAGGTTTTCTACCATTCTGCTTTGTGATGTTGGAATTCCTATGAAGAGGGATTCTTCTCAGGCATTCCTGTTTGTCTTGCAGGTTTAGGAATGTCATATTTGTGCTAGATCAGTGCAGGCAGAACACTGGAAATAGCCAGCTATGAGGTGGGTCAGAAGCAGCCATTCACTTAGTAGCCTAAAACAAGGAGCATAAATCCCTCTGAACCATAGTTTTTCAATCTATGCAGAGACAGTGGCCACTGTAGCATACATATCAGCTTCTAAAGATTGGGTGAAACATGTCCAAGGAAAGCTGTTTGTAAACTATAAATTGGAATACAAATATTAGTTCTTATTTTGTCCATTTTGCCTTTTTTTCCCTAACAGCATAAGTTTTATTCTAAATAATGGGTTAACTTGTTGAAACTCCAAACTTCCATGGACAGATGCAGAAATAGTAATTGCAATTAAATATAGCATGACCTTGTGGAAACCATTTAACTTTTCTACATCACTGTGCTCCCTCTTAGAACAATCAGACAACATTATCCTCAGTCTCACCTTGAGATGATCAAGGTTGTATATAATTAGGACTATATAATCACACATTTATGATCCTGGGTAAGTGTGTATGTGGGGGGTGGACATATCCTCTGTTTGCAAATGAAGTGTAAATTCCTTAAAGTAAGAAGCCATATTTCTTTCTGTCTATAAATTTCATAGCATTGTGGAATGAAAATAAAATTACTGACTATCAAAGCAGGAGAAACTTTAGCCTCATTTAGCCTAATCCGCTCACTTTATAAATAATGAAATAGCATTCCAGTGTCCTGAAAATAGGTGATTTGCCTAAGATCACTCAGCGGAGGTTGGGTTTAAATGAGACTTTTGATTTCCAGCTGCTCCTACGTTCCATTATACCTTATAATAGGCTTTTGACCTATAATTTTCAAATGAGTAAGGAGCAACTAAAGGAATTTACCATTTCTTACACTAGAAAGTAAATCCAGTGGCCAAAAACATTTCAATAAATACTGTGCTTTCATGGCTTTTTTAAAAAATGAGATATGATTTTCAAAATCTCCAAAAGACAGTAGTTGGGTTTTTCCAAAGTTCTTTGAAAACAGACTCCTTTTGGAGGACAACAACTATTGGCACATAGTAAATATCAAATAAATACAAATAGATAAACAAGAACTAAAGACAGAAAGTCTTAGAATTCAGAACCTGCTTTTCTGTCTTGCTAGCTTCTTATGACCTATGTGAAGCTCTTCAGCCTCTTACCATCATCTTCTGCCCTATGGTGGAAATAGGAGGACCTACCCTACCCAATTCAAGAGGAATCTGTGAAAGCGAATTTCCCTGGACCCACAGAACCCAAGGTAGTGAGTAACTCTCATTTTAAGCACCAGTTATTCTCCTTTAATTTGGGGAAACAGTTCTCTCTCTCTCTCTCTCTCTGCCGCCCACCCCCCTCACCCCAGAACTACAAGTTCCTTTACATTCCTCTACACGATTCTCAGTGGAGTTACATGTTCTGACCTCATCCTGATCCCTTGGTGGGGTAAAGAGGTAGAGGTTAGAGGTGCACACCATCCCAAGCTGAAGCGATCATTCTCTTCACTGCTATTTCACTTTGGAGCTGAGAGGGGGCCAGGCAATCCTCTCTAGCTAGAGCGATAAGAGCTCTTGCCTCTCTCTAAACTTTCCTTTCTTCACTACCCAGAAGCTACAACTCTGACACCCCAAATTGAGTTCCCATTTTCTGGCTTTTCCACTTATTTCTTCTCCCAAGAATGTTCTTCTCTGGGATATCTGCTAAGCTTACAACTCCCCACCATCCACGCCCCAACTCCAATATCACGGCCTCAACGGCCTTTCTAACCACTGATGGATTGGCTTCCCTCATCCTTCTGTATCCCATGACTTCATTTTATCCAGGATTCATCTGCTGGAAGATCATGAATTTTATATTTCCAAGTCCCTTTTGTGG
This sequence comes from Marmota marmota marmota, assembly GCF_001458135.2. Lineage (NCBI taxonomy): Eukaryota > Metazoa > Chordata > Mammalia > Rodentia > Sciuridae > Marmota > Marmota marmota. Next base: position 13,207,743 of record NW_026000051.1, read on the forward strand.
GTTTTTTTGGAGGGAGAGGTGGAGGGAGATGGTTGAATAGAAGAGTGAAGGATCTGACAGATGTCAAATGCCAGTCATTTAAAGCCATTAGTCAGCACAGCGAATATCCACCATAAAACCCAGGAGTCTTCTTCCCCTGTCTGTGTTCAGACTTCTTTTCAGAACACTTCCTTCTGACACGTCTGGGTCTGGGTTATTCTGGAAGGCCCTAGCTATCTCTATGGCTCAGCTGAACCCCTTCTAACATGCAACTGCTTTCTCATCGACAGGCCTGGGTAAGCATCAATCATAAAGGAGAAAACAGAAGCCTCCTACACCTGCTTCCATGTTGAACAACAACCGGCTTTGTTTCACCTATGAAATATATTTTTTAAATGTGCAGTAAAGAAAACCAATAGTTGGCAGAGCGAGAATGACCCCTACACACACTTCTCCCTGCGGGGATTTGGAGTACAGTTGTTTATTTGATTTTCCAAGAAGTCAGACCTAGCTGAAGTTGGCTCAGACAGCTTACTCTCACTTCGACTCAGCTTCCAACTTAGGAAAATATCCACGTTCTGGCCCATGGTTCATGTTGGATAAACCTCAACAGAGACATGAAGAAGAAGAAATCCAAGGTTATGCAGACAGTCAGATAGTAGTAATTATCTAAAACGCTTTACTTAATATCTGACACTTAACTCATTTAATATTCACAGCAAGCCTGCAAAGTTGACTTTGTTATTTAAAAGGGAGTTGAACTCAAGAGAGGTTAAATGACTTGTCCAAGATAACGCAACTGGTAAATACCATCCAATGTGGGCCTAGGAGGGCTGGGTCATTTCTGTGTCCCCACCTGGTTCAACTCAGCTGACTGCTGCCTTGAAAGACGGGGTCCTGTTTGTGATATTCTCACTCTCATGGTGTCACTGGAGAGTGTCCCCTTTCACACACCTTTGTGTCACCACTCAGAATCAACTGTACAAAGACTCCCACATTTCCATGGCAACTGCCACCTCTGTTTTCATTTCCCACTTTATATTATTCATCTCAGAGCAATTTTGTAGACAGGTGTGATTCCAGGTTACAGATGGGGAGGCACAGAGGGCAGAAGCTAGTCAGCAGCACATCTCAGGGCCAGGATGCACAGCTGTTCCCACAAAGCCCCCAAAGTGGCAGCCAGCATCATATCTGGCTTAGATAAAAAGGTTAGTGACTGGATATTTCCCCAACAATCCTTCATTTAGCCTGTAAGGCTCCCCACCCGTGTACCCTGTGAGCCCAGGTAGGTCATTTAATCTCTTCAAGTTTAAATTTCTCCTCTATAAAATAGTGACAGTGATAGTGGTAGTATCTTTTCTGTAAGGTAAAGAAGCAGATTAAATGTTACAATGTGCATGAAGTATCCAAGTCAATGCCTAATATTTTAGTAAATGCTAAAAAATAAAATAGCATTTCTTTGCAATCTCTGTTCAGCTTCTGTTTCCATGAACTTAAGAAGAGCTCAACTTGATGCACACTGACAGACAAAATTTTTGAAATTTCTTTTTACCTATAAGGTTAATTTTAATATTAATTTTTTACTGTCCTAGACAAACATGTGGGACTTGTTTTCCTGGGAATTTTACCTTGACTGTCTGTGAAACCAGTAAAAATGGCACAAGTTCATATAGCTGTCCTGTCTCCATCACCATAAGACCAAAGCTGACCCAGGCAGAGTTGCTGGGATTCAGTCAGATATGCCACCTACTGAGACCCAGACCCAAAGCTTGCCCTGGACTGATTGATTAATCCTTAGAAAATTCCTGAACATAATTCCTGCACCCAGAAAGATCCTTGTGGGGGACTTTTCTGTGTTTCAGAGTCTGCCTCAAGCCTAACATATACATTTCTCAGGATGTGTTTGCTGAGAGAGTTTCTACACAAAGCATGCTGTAAGCTCCTTGACAACAAAACATAAATTGAAAGATACATGGTGAGGCATCTTACATACATCATCTTAGAAAATACACAGTGCAAACCTATCGAAATGTAGCAGGAAATGGGGGTCAGGACACTGAGGTCTGGAAGCAATACTTTACTAGTGGCACCACAGCCCAGAGGGATAATTCCCAAAGTCTGAGCCCCAAGCACACCAGAACTTTTAGTTTTATACATAAGAAAGTTTGGGGTACATCAAGGCAAGGGAGTTGGTGCGATTTTATTGGAGTGTGTTCTACATTCCCTATATGGGTACAAGTTTGTTAAGAGCCAAGGGACTTATCTCATACAGCTTAGGGACTTTTATTGCACTAAGGCTACAGGGGGATTGTTCTGTCCCCACTGTTTTGTTCCCTGCTTCTGTTACTGTGGTTATCTATAAGGTACCTGTTAACCACTGCAGTCCTCTATGGTTAAATGTCAGTATGCAGAGCTGCTGTGTCAGTGTGCAAAAGCACAACCTATCAGCTCTTGAACTGCTGAAGTTTCCAATTTGCTCTACCACAGAAACACCCTATCAATATCCCCATTTTACAGATCAGAGAACTAAATCTCAGAGCAGATAACAGTAACACAGTCAAGATTGAGCCCAGACTCAAAGTCTCCAGAGAGAGAGATTTTAAGGGGCATCTCTTCTCATCTTCACCTATGCTCCTGACTGCAACAAGCCAGCCCCTCCCTTAGTGGGAGATTGCTGCTTTGCAAGGTGGTATGGCTTTGGGTGTAAAGAGTGATAACTGTTAGAAAGTTGTTTCTTTACTGTGTTTGATCATGATTTTGGAGTTTCTCCCCATTTAGTTGTGGATCAGTCCTCTGGAGGAAATGGAAACAAATTCTCCTGCCTTTCCCATATGTTAGTCCTTGTGCTTTAAATAAGTCAGTCCATTGACTCCAACTCTGGGAGATGGATTTAAAGCAGGGAAAGAGAGAGTATGTTAAAATATAATAGTCATTAAATACAACGACGACGATATTGATAGTAGTTAACACTTTATAAACTACTAATTTTTTTTCTAAATACTATCTCTCAATACCTATGTTTCTACTTCCAAGTTTCCAAACAAAGTGTTCCTCCCTTGCTATTAAAATAGCCATTATTTTACCTGTGAACCAGAATACCTAATGACAACTCTATTAGCAAATTTTGCATTTATATTCCATGAAGCTAAACAGACTGGACTTAGTGGATTGTAGCTATTTAGCTCTGAATTCTTTCCTCTTAAAATGTACCACTACAGGTGGATGGAACCCAGGGCCTTGGTTGGGCTCTGACATATAGGGAAAAGAGATCTCTTGGAAAATTTGGAATGATTCATTAATGCACCTTCCTAGAGATGACTTCCAGTCTTCTCTTTGGCTCCAGGACTGAAAATGGTGCTGAGTAAAGAAAACAGAGGAATAAATAATAAGCACTAGGCACGAAAAAAAATCATCAAGCATTATAGACTTTGCCGTTGGTGTGTATGGCATACACTGTCCCAATCATATCTCTGTGGCCCATGCCAGAGTTCATCTGAACATTCAGAAGACTCTTTCTGTAGACATTATCAGCTTCCTATCTCCAGCATCTGTTCATCCTTCCAAAGTTTTTCTCTGTCTTCAGGCATGGTATGGGCCCACATGGGCAAAATGAAAGATCCAAGGGGTTAATAATGACAAAGGAGCAAACTTAACCAACAGGAAATGAGAACTGACAGCCAAATACCCCAGCTTCCTTGATCCTCAGCGGGACAGTTATGATGCATGCTCTGCAGCCTCTTGATGGTCCCCAGAGGGATCAGGAGCCGGTTGCCTCCGCAGCAGCACATTCCTTATTGACCGACCTCCTTCTCTTGGATGGCTTGCTCATCTCTCGCCTGGTTTTCTGGGATTGTCTCTCAAGCAAACTGTTTGCATTCCAATGTTTGTCCCAGCATCTGCTTGCAAAGAAATCAAACCTAAAAGCCTTCTTGTTAATATTCAAATGGTGATCATAGCTCCATAGGTCTAGTGAGGGAAGTAAATAATATTTGCAATGTTTTGGCACAGAGCCTGGACCATGAGTTCTAACGAAGAAAACAAAATGTAGTTTTGTTTCCTCACCATTCCTTCCCTCAGCACATCTCTCTCTTTATTCTCCTGTTCCTCTTCCTCCACCTGCTTCCTCCTTTCCTCCTCTCTTACCTGATGGGGGCACTGTATCAGTCATCACATAAAATGTTTAAGAACAAATACTCAAGACAAATTAAAATTGGTGGGCACAAAATTAAGTTAGAATTGGGAAGCAAATATCCATGACTTTAAGGTGAAAGGCTGCTGTATCTGGAGCTCACCTGTATTGGGTACTGACTCTACCGAATACAAGTAAATGTAACTTACTGAGCAACTCTCGTTAAATTAATAAGTATCACAGTGCTCTGTGGACTGTGTTTTCTATAAAAAACTAGATACAGAGCATTTTTAGTAACAATAAAACCCTGATGATATTAGATTTGGAGGGTCTCAGACAAGGGTCAACAAAATGTGGCTCATTACCTGTCTTTGTAAATAAAGTGTATGGTTTTATGGGAACACAGTGATAATCATTTGTTTACATACTGACTGTGGCTGCTTTTGAGTTGAGTGGTGGTGACAGAGACCATGTATCCCATAAACCCTAAAATATTTATTATCTGGCTCTTAACAGAACAAAATCTACTAAATCCTGGGAAAGGAAACGGCTTTGATTAAAAAATATATCTAAAGTACAAAAGAAAGCACACACTCATACACACAAACACACACACACACACACACACACACACACATTTTATATATATATATATATATAATTCCACACCATGAATCCATGAATAGTGTAAGCTGTCCCACATTTTCTCATCTTTTTTTCTTTTTGGTCCAAAGAACACTTTAGTGGGCAGTAGAGCATGCCATCCAAAACCAAAAATAAACAGGCATTGCCTTTTTTAATTATAATAAAGATATAAAAATTCATGTTGGGTATGATAAAATGTGACAAGGCAACATTGTTGACCAAGGCACAGCCACTACACCTCCATCTTCATGCTAATGGGCAAATAAAATCTATTCCAAGAGTCGCCCAGGCCTTCACAGTTCTATATATAACAAACATGATCCTTTTAAAAACAACCCAAATTATACATAATGCATGCTCATATTCTTAAACTGATCTGTTAGAGATGCTAAAAAAAGATTGCATATATTTCAATTTTCCCAAAATGTCTCTTTCTCCAACACCAAATATATTTTTTTTCCCTTTACAGAGCTCCAAAAATTCTGGAGAGTTTTATAAAGAAAAGAAAGAAAGAAAAAGAAAAAAAAAAAGCAGGTCTGAACACAGTATTCTACTCCCTGGAAATCTCCAACAATTACTTTTTTTAAATAGGACTAACTTCAAATGCTTTGATTCACCTGTCTACTTAACTTTTCCATTTCATATCCTGATGATGACATCTCCACATGGTGACACCTGGCATACCCAATGTCATGCTCTTTCCCGCCATTTTCTGAACCATGTCCTTCTCCATTACCAAACTTTTGTTCAGTTCATTCTTTCTGCCTAGAACACCCCACTTCCTCTCATATTAATCTTTTGAAACATCTTCCCTCCTAACCCCTGTCCAGATATTATCTACTCATAGGGACCTTCCTGGGTTCTCTTGGTCAGAAATAATCTCTTCTCCATTCTTTCTCATTTTAGTTAATAGTTTTTTTTTTAATATACTTACTTTTTTCAGCCCAAAATTTAGCATCATGATCCCTCTTCCTCTCCTTTGCCTCTCATATCTAACTCGTCTCCCAGCTTAACCCTAACATACACAGTTATGGTTAGGTTCACCCTAACGTACACAGTGAACCCATCGTGCCTATCATAAGACACTCTCAGTTGACTACTGAACAACACTTTACCTTTCCTTTCAACCCAGCACTTTTTTTCCTCCAACTCATCCCTCCACTTCAGTAGACTAAACAAGATCATGTCACTCCTCTGTTTAAACTTTCTTGCCACATAGCCCTGTATTTGGAATAAAATGCAGCCTTTAAGATGCCCCCAGAATAACCCATGCTCTGATTCTGACCACTATTCTCCAACCAACCAGCATCATATACTGTACATTCTTTTCCCCACATCTGCAATACTCTTTCCCTCACCCTGTGCTTTCTTATACTAATTTTTATTCATAACAAATAAAAAAGTCTTCTGGGAGGTCTTCCATGACTCCTGAATGCAAATCAGGGTCCCTTCTATTACCTTGCCTTATGACACTTGGTTTCCTTCATTCAAAGAGTCCTTGCAAGTTGTCATTATATATTTATTAATGAGTAACTCTAGAATGTTTGCCTTTCCTTCTATTCTGTTAGCTGTAAATTTATGAGCCATATTGTCTTGTTCAACACTCTATACCCAGTCCTTCTCAGTATTTTGTATACAATAAGTTTTAATTAAATATTTGCTCAAAGAGGAAATGAATAATTGAATGAAGAATTATATACTGTACTGAACATATATGACATTATTGAATTTGATTCATTCATACTTTATTTATTCATAAATCATAGTTTTAAAAAATGTGCATTTATTTCCTCTTTTCCCCTTGTGGCTCACAGGCAGGTATAATCAATTAATTCATCATCTTGGTGTCTCCCACAGGTTCTGGAAGCTGAACTCTCAATACAAGGCTGATAGGAGCCAGATGTCTACTTATTGGAGTATAGTCTTACCTCTTTGAGACTGTAAGCATAATAGTAAAGGTTTTAATCTCCAGGGCCTGGTGCATAGTAGTTGTTAAATGCTGGATTAATGGACACATGCACACATGTATCTCTACCAGGATGTCAATAAGTCAACATCCTACCAATGAATTCAGAAATGCAAAAATAAGAATGGTCTTTGACTTTTTTTCCTATTGACATTGTTTTTGGCATTGATGGATCATTTTATTGCAGATGATTTCAAGTCATGAAAGTCCTTGATTGAGAGCACTGTGCTAGGTCTGGAGGACAGAAAGCTAAGTAGGATCTAGGCAAACTTGAGTTGCCCACCCAAGTCTCTGATTTAAGTAACTCATAGTTTAGGAAGGTAGAGAGAAAATTAATGCATATGGATGATACAGAGTGGGAGATGCTGTTTGGGGCCCACACAGATGCCTATCACAATCTGGATGTACCTAGGTCTAGCTGCTGTGAATACAACTGTTGAATTAAGTTTATAGGATACCCTTAGTCCCTTCATGGGAAAATTGCACTTGGATGCCCAGGGCCACTCACCTCCATTAAAGGGAAGCCCACAGCCAAATGGATACCAAAAGATACCAAAGGTAGCTATTTTACTTCAACAGTGTGTCCTGTCCCTGTGGATCATGCTAAGAGTAGGCTATGCCTCAGATCATACCATTATGGTAGTTAATTCTTTCCCCTCCTTACTCCGCTTCACTCCATCCCTCTTAGAGTATATTACTGAAGCTCCTGACTTCTGTTAATCCTATGGAACCAAACCTCAGTCTCAAGGCTGAGCTTCTAGAGAATGCCACCTAAGCCTTAAGATACTAGGTACTGTGGTAGGAAAGGTTATAGATCTGTGAGAGCAGAAGAGAGGTATCAGATGTGGTTAGAAATCCAGAGCCTGAGATGTCTCCTTGGGTGACAGCCATCCTGAATAGAATCTTCTTTCTAGGCAGGGAGTATTTTAACTTTGGAGTAGGGAAAAGTAGAAGAGTAACACAATATAATGAAATATGCCCTCTGACTAGATTTAACTAATGTCAACAATTTTTCATAAGTGCTTCTAAACTTACACAGAATTAAAGATCACCAATATAATAGAAAACCTCTATAAGCAGTTTCAATTGTAAACTTCCTCTTATATCATCAGAAGCATTTTTCATCCCAGTAATGTTGTTAGAAACTTGCAATCATATTTTTTTTAGTATTTTTACATTTCCACAAACCTCACATAGCATGATTTAATGCATTAGAAAAGGCAATATGTTAATACCATAGGGACACCCTGTGAACTTTCTCTTTTAGTCTGAATGTTATGTTTTGGTGATATGTTCACGTTAATGCCTGAAGATCTACACATTCATTTACATTGCTAAATAGCAATCCATTAATGTGTCTTATCTTGATTTCATTTTGTCTTCTTTCTTGCCTTCTACTAGATTTATAGTGTTATCTTTATTCCCTCTTTTTCACTGGAAATTATATATTCCATTTGGATTAATTTAGAAAATACTCTTCAATTCAAACATGCATGCTATATTTAATATGATTTAAGATTAATCAATGTTTCTACTTTCTAGGTGAATACTGTGAGATGCATAGGATCCTTTCTTCTCCTATCTTCCATGTTTATTGGCAAGTATTTTTAACATATCATTTTAGTGGATATGCATATGTATATATGGATACATATGGAGGCATATATTTGAAGTTTATACTTACCAGTATTTGCTGCATTAATTTTAGTGCTATATACTCAACATTGCTTCTTATATCCCATGCTGTCCATTTAGGTTCAGTTTCCTTCTTACTCCAGTTTTTCATCTGCTAGTTCTTTTGGAGAGGCCAGCAAGCAGACAACTAAGTCTTCTTCTCTTATTTTCTGAAAGTGCTTTCATTTTAATCTTCCTTCTAAGTGATAGATTAACCTGTATATAAGATGTGTGGTTGCCAGTAGTCAGGTGAATAATCATCACTTTCTTATGGATCTCTCTGTCCTTTTTTGTAGCTTTTTTCAATTTGTCTTAGATATGCTATCATACTGATAGAAGGTATTTCAGGAATGGGCTCATTTTTCATTGTCTTATCTAGGACTAGATATGTTGTTATATAGATAACGGAAATGATCCATTTCCATACAATTACCACTCTGACTTGGATTTAGGTTGTAACAGATATGTGCTAGATGTTCCTATTCTATTCTTTAGGTATAATTTCATTTTTTAATCTTGTATCAGTAATCTATATTCTGGGTGACTTTCTTAAAGCCTTAGTGAACTTCACTAATCTTCTTATCTTCTAGTCATCTGTAATATTCATTTGATAATTTTTAATGCCTGCAACCACATTTGTTTTTTTATTTATTTATTTTTGTACTGAAGATTGAATTCAGAACTCACATAACCACTGAGCCACATTCCCAGCCTGTTTCTGGGTTTTTGGTTGTTTTTTGTTGTTGTTGTTTATTTGTTTGTTTTCTGTCTTGTTTTTGAGACAGGGTCTGGCTAAGTGGCTCAGGGCCTCACTAAGTGGCTGAATCTGGCTTTGAACTTACATTCTCCTGCCTCAGCCTCCAAAGTGGCTGGGAGAACAGGCATGTACCACCACACTCAGCTTGCAACTATGTTTCTAGAAATTCTTTTTAAATCTTTTAAAATCCTTCTATTCTTTCTATATATTCGTCTGTTCTTCCCTTATATATTCTACCTTCATTAGTCTCTTTTTGCCACTTCAAATATGCTTACTTGAAGTCTCTTTTACACTATACACTAGTCAAATTTATATAGCATGGATTATTCCATTTGCTTCACATACTTCCTCCCCTTCATTGAAGTTTGTTTCCCAGTAAGTACATACTAGGAAGTCATCTCATAAAGGTTTATTATTGTTTTTTACATTCTATATTACAGAAACATCCCTATAGATCTAACAAATGTGAGGCCTACTCTTAATACCAATGCTTTACTTCTGATTTTAGCACTCCAAAGTTCACGGACAGTTAAATCCCACAGGCGTATTAGAAACAGGCCAGGGAATCTGATTGCTCACAGGTTGCACTTATTCCCCTGGGAGTGGAGCTGGTACATAGTCCTCATTCCCTACATGGGGTGTTCTTTGAGGATACTGTCTTCAGCCATGACTCATATCCACATATAACCTCTTTCTGGATTCTCTATTTGTTGTTCCAACTCAGGGTCCCCCCTCAATGCTGGCTTTGCAGATTTTCCTTTCTATGCAAAACAGTGGCTGTGTGGTGCTTGCTTTTATTATCTTTAATCTAGCATGATTATGTGTGTAGAGTAGGAGCTGAGATGAGTCATTTCACATGTGCTCAGGCCTCCACTTTCTGGATCTGAGCTAGACCTTAAGACATGAGTGAGTTAATCAGGCCAAATGGGGAGGGAAGGCTATTTCAAGTAGAGAAAATTACATAAGGAAAGAAGTAAGAATTAGCATTGTGGGCTCCTTCTTGTGGACTGTAGATACAGACTGCTCCCCAGAGCCAATGGAATGAGTCACCAGAAAGGGAGGTATCTGAAGACAAATGTGAGAAAGAGACCAGACTGGGTCAGAGTCAGAAGCACTGTCAGCCATGGGACCAGGAATACTGAGGTGGGGGCAGGAAAGTTATTGTGGCAAAAAGGATGAGCCCATATCATGATTATCTCTTGGAAAGATGCTGGCTTAGGGAAGGCTAGATGGACCTCTCTGACCAATACAGCTCCTGTGGTTGAGCAAAACACATTTCATCCTGCACATGTGGATGAAATGTGTTCATGTACCTTGTTCAGGACAGGGTTAGAGGTGGGGAGAAATTTCTCCAGCAGAGCATAAGGTTTCTCTCTTATCCTCATGGCTGGACTTTCCTGATAGATATGGGGCAGTATAAAACTTGGCTCTGGAACATGGGAGGATCTTGGTGCCAGTGTAGGAGAAGTTCAAACCTGGAGTACCTGGAGGACAAGGAGAAGGAAAGATGGGACGTGTGTAGGAGTAGCCACTGCCCTCACTATGCAGAGGACCTAATCCTGGAAAAAGGTGCCTTGGGGCCTTCCCATGTACTTGGCAGAGGGCAGAGGCAGAGCCCACTTGGAGGGGTGAGGTTTTGGCTGCTGGTTTCATATTGGCTCCCCAGAGCCTTAGGGTTTTCAGCAGTACCTTGGGGGTTCCCTCTTTGGAATAAAAGCCAGGGAGAGCAAAGTAGGCTGAAATGAGCATCTTCCCAAGCCTGTGTGCAATGGAGATGTTTCTGCTTCTAACCAGAAAAACATACAAACAAACAAAAAACACACAGGAGGCTTTTTCTTTGTAGATTTTTATACATTTTTTTAATTGACATAAAATCAGCATAAAAAATTCACCATTTTAACCATTAAAGTACAATGCAGTCACTTTTAACACATTTAAAATGCTGTACAATTATCGCCCCTACTTACTTCCAGAGCATTTTCATCATCCCAATGAGAAACCCTGTACTGATTTCCCATTCCCTCCTTCCTCTTGCTCTTGACAACCACTAAAATCTATTTTATCTCCATGGATTTGTCTATTATGGATGTTTCATATAAGTGGAGTCCTATAATATGAAGTCCTTTATGACTGGCTTCTTCCACTGAGGATATTGCATCTGTGTTGTAGCATGTATCAGTACTTCATCCCACTCTGTGGCTGGATATTGTTTCTTTGTATGGATATGCCACATTTTTAAAAAATAAATTTTTAGTTTGTAGATAAACATGATATCTTTATTTTTTTCCCTCTGTGGTGTTGAAAATTGAACCCAGTGCCTCATACATGCTAGGCAAGCCCTCCACCACTGAGCCACAATCCCAACCCCGATATGCCACATATTTTCAACTATTCAGGAGTTAATGGATATTTGGGTGGTTCTCACTTTGTAGCCATTACAAGTAATGCTGCTATGTAAATTTGTACACAAGATTTTGTTTGAACATATTTCAACATTCTTGGGTTTAAAGAGTTTTAACTGAAAAAAATACCATGTCTTTTTTTTTTACCCACCCAATCCCCCAAAAGATGCTTCATATCATAGATTCCAGATGTAATTAATATTTCTTGTTCTTTAACTTTTGATTTTTATTGTTTTTAAAAAATTATGCTTCTTAAATGGAAATATGAATCCTTCTAGAGGTTTGTGGTGATATGCTTGTGGGCACAGAAAACCAAAGGAGAAATACTGCTCAACTTTTTTTGTAGCAAAAATTATTTAAAATTGAAAGAAGAGGAAAAAATGTTTTTTATACTAAATACAGAAAATATCCAATCTTTCATTGATTCTGAGACAGTCGTGTTTTAGCACCTCTGAAATTAGAATGCATTTTACAATCAATGCTATGCAACAATTTAATTTGCAGTGTTTTTTTCTTGGTGACAAAATAACAATGCATTAAAACAAATACGACTTAGATGGAATGGATTGGGGCATTATGGAGTACAAGCTATAATTCGCATAAGATTTTAAGACAAAAATGGGAGACTTTGGAGCAGCCCATGGATGCCTACAATGTTTGCAGGGTTCCCCAACCTCTCCCTGCTTGTAAGGCTATGGGACACAGTAGAATAAGTTGTGCCTGGCATCATACAGTTCCCAAAGCCCTGTGTAGGTGGCTTTGCCATGGCCCACTTCAGGGCCCTTACTTCCTCTTGAAGCCAGAATTAGACAGGCAGTCAGTACAGATAGGTAAAATGGAGTCAGGTCAGATCAAGGAGGCCAATTTTGAGTGAGTCTGGGAAGTTGGAGACTATTGCCTGAGGGATTGAAATGTTAATTCCTTCAGAGCACTTCCTCCACCCTTATCAAGAACCTGCCCCTGCTCTAACCTGTTGCTAAGGTAACCTGTCTCAGGAATCGCCCCTCCCTACAGGGAGTTATAAAAGTTGCTAATTAATGTGTCCTTGGCTGATCCATCCTGCTCCTCCCCCTTCTGCCCACTGTTTTCCACCTTTTGGCCATCCCACCCAGCATTCCTGGGCCTAGTCACAGAGGCAGGAAGGAGAGAGATAAGGGGAAGGGAGCCGGAGAACAAAAGAAGCCTAAGACCTATAAAAAGTCCCAACACCCTCACTTCTTGGGATACCAGGATACCAGCCATGGCCCTCTTCTCCCTCCTGGCAGCAGAACATAACCAGCAGCGTCACTCTCTGACTTTGTGTGGCCACATGGCCCCTAGGATCACAGCGCCCACTAACATCAACTCCAGCGTTGGATGATTCCCCTTCTCCCTTTGTGTGTGTGTGTGTATTTTCCCCCTACAGATTTGAGATGGACATTGTTGACACGTATTTTATTTTAAAAAGCCATGGGAAAAGCAAAAGGAACAAAAGAAGGAAATGCAGACCCTACACAAACTGTCAAATTTTTAATATTGTGTTTCTGTTGTTACCATCCTTTAAAAAAAAAAAAAAAACTTTTGGTAAGAGCTCAATTTTAGCAGAAGGCAAATAATGACCATAAGGAAGCCTTGGCTCATGTTCCTACCCAGCAGGGGGTCAGCTGTGCCTGCCATTCAAGTTCTCCTCACCCAGGAAGTGAGTGCCTGGGCTTCCTAGCTTCTTGGATCCCTGCATGGCCAACTTCCTACAGCTTGGCTCTTTTGAAAAAAACTGTGGTCTGAACAAAATGCCTCGCCTTTTGTCCATAAAATGGCTTGGGAATCACTTGACTAGCTAGGAGAGTAAGGTGTCTTGCCAAAACTAGAGAAAAAAAAAATAAAAATGAAAACAGAAGCTCAGTGTTTTAGCAAAAAAAAAAAAAAGAATTAATTCTGCATTTTCAAAGTGCTATATTCACTGAGGGGGGTTGTTGGGGATTGAGCAGTATAAGCTGGTGAGGCACTGCTGAAGGATAATCATCTTCTCTACAACCATTCAGGTTTTCTGTTTGTTTTCCAGAGCAATCTCTAGGAAGAGATAATTTCAAAACTAATGAATAAATTTTCGCAAATTTAATTTAAAACAAAAGAAAACAGCAACAATTTAGCACTAGATTTAAACAAACATTCAATGTTGCAGTAACCAGGGGAGTGTTTTTTAATCAGGTGAGGGGTACACAGTGGCCAATCCCTCTCCATATGTGCTTCCTGGTTTGGGGGTTTACACTTCTAATAAGAGTATGAGGGCTTCTCACTGGAAACAGATTATTTCTGACATCTGAGATTATCCTTTCTCAATGCCTCTTGCCTAATGAAAGAAGCACACACAGCAGTATTCATTCAGGATAGCAACTCAAGGAAGGCAAACACAGGTTGAGCCATGTTTCTAAAATAAACTATTAAAATTGTTAGTGGAATCAAAACCCACATCTATGGAAAGGCTGAAAGAAATGGGATTATGTAACAGAAGAAGGAATACTCATGCATGCTGTGGATGCTGTGGGTGGGAGGGCTAGAAAGGAAATGTCTGCAAATACGTAAGACATTGAGTGAGAGCAAGATTTGGACTCACTGCAACACAAAGAGACAGCTGCTGGTGTGATGTGAAGTGGACAGACTATGACTTTCTAATACTCAATTTGTCTCAAGAGATCAAGGTGAGCTTTAGGAAAAAATCTCAGTTCTTCAAGAAAGGAGAGGTGCAAGCTAAGGCTGCTCACTATCAGTCACTAGATCTCCTTCATTGAAGTTTGTCAGTTCAGTGAGAGAACTTCATGATCCTTAGCACCCCTTTAAACTTGAAGTTCTAATGACCCTCAGCCTATAAGGAGGAAGTAGATCGTCAGCTGTCCACTGGCTAGGGAGGACCATAGGCTTTCAACATTCAGGGCTCTCCAATCCAAGTTGCAAAGCAACTCAACACAGCAAGATCTTGGAGAACAACAATGAAAGCAAGTCCCACGTGTCCCTCTCTAGCAATCATTTAGTCATACAAATTAGGGATCACAGGTCACTTCTTTTCAGCAGGTTTACATCTCCCTTCTGAATCCTCAGTCTCTCTGCAGGTTGTAGCCAGTCCATTGAAAACTCTGCACTGTTCCCCAGGCACTACTTGGGAGGAAATTGCTGGCCCTGGCACCAACAGCATTCAAACCAGCAGTGTCCTTTCCTGGTGCTGCAATTCAGGCAAAAATGTTATCTTTAAGATGGATGACCCTCCTGCCAGCAATTGCTTGGATGGAGTGTTCATTCAAACACCCTGGGCTACTTACCAGCTCAGAACACGGAAATTGTGCAGTAATTTCTACCCACCATCCAATCTGTTGCTTGCCCACCCTCACACCAGCTCCCATCCTGTCCTTCCCAAGATAAATGTGACATTATAAACACCAGTTTAGGATCTCTGACACAGCAGGTGCAATTAGAGACTTCCAACACCATATTAATGAGAGTCCTAATGAAGAGCCAAAATAACCTACCTGTCACAGACGTTATGTCACCCCCTAGGAAAGATAAAGTGGCAAGTCATACCACACGTGGCGAATTTTTCTTTTGTCTCCACTTCATTCCTTCTGCCTTTCCTCAACCCCCTCTTCTTTATGTGTCTTAGTTCTTGCAGGATGGTTTCAGTAGACCTGAGCTGAGTTGCAAACTGCCATTCATCTGCTGTGCCACTGTTGGGATGAGCACTGAAATGGGAAACAGGGGAGCTGAGGGGGGTTCTCCAGCACTCCCTCCACCTCTCTGTCCAATAGAAACCTGTCATTTTAGGAATCTACCCCCAGCCAAGAATAAATGATGCTATTGCAAGGATGGCAGATGTAAGCTTTAGCCAGAATGACCCTACCTACTCCTGCAGATTTAGAAATGAAGGGCAAGCTTCTGCCCTGAAGAATTTCATAGCCTAGTTGCAGGAGTCAGCAAACATTTTCTAGAAAGGACAAATAGTGAATACTTTGTGTTTTACAGGCCAGACACTCAGATTCACTGTTCAATTCTGCTGCTCTTACTGCAGAACAACCATAGACAATATTTAAACAAATGGCAATGGCTGTGTTTCAATAAAATTTGATTTACGGAAACAGGTGGTGGGCCAGATTTGACCCACAGGATGTTATTTTTCAGCCCGGATACAGTGGGAGAGACAAACAAATAATACAGCTATTGTAATTTTTGACAGTGAGTGATTGTCTAAGAGAGAAGCAGCAAAGATAGCAAGGGAAGGCTTCCTGGAAGAGGTGAGTTGGAGCCATCACTTGAAGGACAAAGGGCTTCCATAAACATGCTTGCCATTTTTTCCTCCTCCACCATCATCTTCCCCAGTAGATGGATTATCTGTGAGGTTGGACTTTGAGGTCCCTGTAAATTATAACTGCATCTTAGCCACCTCTATAACTCCATGGTCATGTTTAGAGCTTATACTTATTCAGGATTCAATCAAAAGTTGAAGGGCATGTAACTTTCACCTCTGTTTTTACCACTGCTGATTTTCCTCCATTTCCCTGGAGGATGGAAATCCTGCTCCACTCTGTGCAACAGGCAGGGAGAAGTTTTGTGGCACTGCAAAAGGGTCTTAAGAGCTTGCTGGCTGTTAACCTCTATCCTAGAGCCCAACTGACATTAGCATCATGGTCTGCATTGACTAGCTGTGCAACCTTGGACAGGTAACCTTTCTATGCCTCAGTTTTCTCTTCTGTTAAAAGAGCATAATTATAGTATTTAGCTCAGAGAATGTTGCGAGGATTAAGTGAGTACAGTATTTCAAATGATTCCTGGCATAGAGCAACCATTCATTACGTGCTGGCTGTTATGAACATAGCAAAGCTAGGCCCCGTCTCTTCATAATAATCTTGCACCTCTGTGGGGGGAGGGACAAAGAGGAGCTGCTGGTAGCTGGTGACATGCATTTGAAAATTCTAACCCACTTCTTCACTCCAGCCTTATTTGTTTGTTGTTTTAATCTCTCTGCCCTCGGCTGCTGCACAAGGAGAGGGGTTGATTGGCAGCTTAACTGTTTAAAATCAATATAAGAAGCACTTAGAGATTAAAGCAATTTAAGCAAGGTACTGGCTGAGGTTGGGAGCTAAAACCGCTCTTGAAGAAACAAGGGAAGGAGATGAGGAAAGTGGGTCAGAAATGAACCAGCGCGGAACTGTGTGAGCGGAGGTGAGATTACAAGGGAGCTTTTCTTCAAAGACCGTTTCTTTTTATAAAAATAAAATAAAATAGAACCCAAAGCCTAATCTCAAAATTATTCCTACATAGCACCGATTGTTCCAGGGACTTAAACACCTGTCTCCACCCTCTCCCTGCCCCCATGACCCCCACCCACACATGCACTCACCTTCCCCTGCTTTAATCTCTGTGGGAACCTCCTCGACAGGTAGAAATGGAGAGATTATTACATCTCAGCTTTGTTACTGATGCCACATAAGATTAAAACCTACGAGCCCAGGGACCAGGAGAAGGTGCAAGGGTGTCACCATGAACAATCACCTCTACACTGGGGCAGCCCCAATCAGGTATTAGATTTAGTTCACCCAGGCTGATCTGCCTTAGAAAGGGACTCTGTGGAGGGGAGGTGAATTTGTTTAATTTAGATACATTTAAAGAATTCTAAAGAACAACAGGAAGCCTCAGTATTTTTCTTTCCCATTTGTCTCTGGCATCCATTGGAACTTCCATTTATTGCACATTCTCTTTAATACCTCTTTTCCTTCTTGCTGTGCTCAAGAAGTTAAACTTTATAGACTTGACAGTGTTTCATGAATCCAGTAATTACAACTATTGCAACCTGGCCCCTAATAGTCCCTGCCCTATCTGCACCCCACATGGGTCTCTTACTGATTTAACCACATAACCTCCCCTAGCAATGAATCATGTGTACAGTTTACCGCAGTGTTTCCCTACCTTGATTCCTGGGTAGATTTCTCAAACTCCTCCTACAACACAGGTAAATTCCTCATGCAGGAGGAAGCCCACATCTGTGGTATTCACTCATATGAAGGTCTTGGAGGCTTGAGATCCGTGGCAAAGACCACTTATAAAGAAAAGAATTCAACCAAATGAGGATTCATTTAAGCAGGTTGGCATTGATAGTATGGACTTCTTCCCTATGCATTTTGGAGTCTTCTTCAAGTTAAAAATAATACACACACACACACAAAAAAAAATGCATGCACACAAACACATCTAAAAAAAACAGTTTTTACAGAAGAATCTATGTCATTCGATTAAAGAAGGAATAATAAAAATAGAAAAATCGCCATTTTGCTACCATGAAAGAAATAATTTATTCAATAAGGGGTCAGTAAGAGAAGTCAAAGCCATAGGGTGTAAAGTTCTTGGATAACAGGATGTTCATTGAAATACAAGCTATCATGCCACATGTCAGCTCTTAATTACAGGAGAAAAGAGATCTCTTATTATGTAGAAACCTGGTGGCCACCACTGTAACCAAGTGATGAATCATAACAACACCAGTAATGGGGCAAATTGGCATGACGTGCCTGCTGATGTCAATCAGTGCTAATTACACAATATCTTGCCAAAAATGTGCAAAAGTATCTTGTGATGAGAGAAAACAAAACCCCCAAATTTGAGGACATTGTTAAATACAATTAGCTCAGACTCTCAAAAATTGCCAATAACAAAATACAATAAATAGTTTAGAGATACATAAGTTCACGGGCACATACACAGGTACATTACATATATGCATGAATGAATCAGATGGTGATTGTACATGTATTAAAAGAGAATGAAGAAATGTATAAATCAAATGCAATGAGAGCTCTATAATTGTATCCTCTATTTTTAAAGGAACTCTGAAGGACATTTGGAGAAGTCTTGGGCAATTTAAATGTGAATTACATGTTAGGCTGTCACCACATCTGTGTTGCATTTCTTGGGAGTGATAGTGGTAATACTGTTACATAGGACAAAGTTCTTAGGCTCTACAAATAAATCCTCAATATTTAGTGTTGAAATGTCATGGTGTCTGTTAACTTCAAATGGTTCCAAAAAAACGTCCATGTGTATGTATACATGTGTGTGTTGTGTGCATGCACACACATGCAGATACAGCAAATGTGGCAAATGCTAGCAACTGTCAATTTAGATGGAGGCTACAAATGCTTTCACTAGAGTTTTCCTTTAGTTTCCATAGTTTCTTCTGGTTTTTAGTCGGAAATTTTCCAGCTACAAACTAAATGAGGTAGAAGAAACACCCAGCTCTTTTAAAATGTAGCTATTTCTTAAAGGGTATACCAAACTTGGGGGCAACAATCCTGAGTTTCCTCACCCTTTTTCTCTTCCTTAACCATTGCCCTCAGATTTCCTCCCCTCTCGACACATGTGTTCTTGAATCACAAGGAGGATTGATAGTGCACGTGTGCGCATCACACTGCTGAACCCAGATAGGGAAGGAAAGAGGATAAAATGTGTGGCTAAAGTGGAGAAAAGTGTGTGGAGGGACAGTGGGAAGAAAAAGCCCAGATTGTGCTGGTGAGCGGGCTAACAGAGTTAGGAGGACCAACCTGGCTTCCAAGTGACCCTTTCTCTTACTTCTCTTCCTATTTAGCCTCACTCTTTCTGGCCTCCACCTGGCTTCCTACTATTCTCTTAACCATCCCTGTTGCCCTAGAGGGCTAGATGCTCTCCATCCAGTGCCAACAACTGGATTAGAGGCTGCAATTATAGATGTCTTTGATGAAATATCCCCAGGTGTCTTCAGGGATGAAGTCTGACTGTTCAGAGTCCTCTTTCTGATTCTGTCTTCAGAAACTCTGAAGACCACAGTATCCTCTTAGACCACAGTATCTGCCCTTCCTTCTGCATTGCCTGCCTATTGAGCAGGGGATCCGAACACCTAGGAAGCTGCCTCCTCCTCCACTGTCCAGCAGACTGATTGTTCCAGGGACCTTTGCTCTGTTCATTTGCCTTTTGAAAATCCCCTCTTAATGTTCTATTTTCCAGAACAAGCGAGGGCTCTCGACTAGCCAGCTTCTGTTGTTGTTGCTATTGTCTTGCCCTTTAATTAAATCTGACGGCTGGACAGGCATGTTTGAGCTGGAGGCAAACCAAGGCCAAGTGGAATCAGGGCAGGGTGTTCTACCTCTTGAAAGCTGGAGTCTCAGCACAAAGCCGAGAGTAGAGCAAAGAGAAATCAATAATCCTCAGCCAGACTCATTTTTAAATGTGAATGGTGTTTGCTATTAGCAAGGGAGGCGCATGGTGAGGAGTTTCTCTTGAGTTGTTTTTGTTGTATTCTTGGCTGTTGACTTATGGTCTTCACCTTGCAGTCCAATTCAACATTGTAATATCAGTTTTAAAGGTAGGTAGTGATTCACCCAGAAAAATGACAGTTACCACATTAATGAGTGTGTGTGTGTGTGTGTGTGTGCGCGCGCGCGCGCGCGCGCGCTATGGGGACTGAACTCAAGGGTGCTCTACCACCAAGCTGTTTTTATTTTATTTTGAGGCAGCATCTAGTTACATTGCTCAGGCTAACCTTGAACTTGAGATCCTCTGGCCTCTGCATCCTGAGTACCTGGAATTGCAGGCATAAGCCACCATGCCTGCTTCACTGGGCAATTTTTGATAGCTTATGGAGTGCCCAGCAGTGTGGCAGGCCTATACTCATGGGAAGAGGGAAAAGAACATTTATCACATCACATCACACATACAGTTACCTAGGCTGATAAGCAGAAACCACTAAGGAAGATCTAATAGGAGAAGAAGCTAGTCAGGATAGGGACAGAGAAGATACTGGTGAGGAAGTGATGTACAGCTGAGATATTCAAAATCACAGGAATTAACTAAGTAAAGTGTATTTGCACAAGTGTGTTGTGTATGCTCAGGTGTGTGCAGGCAATGTGGAGGAGTGTGGTTGGGAAGAGAGAACAGTGCTACAGATAAAGGGAATAGCTTAGGCACAGACCCTGAGCAGGGAGCTAGGAGGGTAGGTGCTACCTTCACAGACTGGCTACTAAAGGAGAAGGTGTGGAAACCAGGACAGTTATATATGCTACTAATTGATAGCATCACTCTAGCATTTTGAGGATAAAAGGCTCAATTTCCCCAGAAATATATCCATTACCCAATATCAGTTGGACCTTAGATTCCACTACTAGCCAATATCATCTTTGCCTTCTTCTGACCCTTTATTTAACAGTGCAAAGCATAAGCCAGTTATTTATTGATGTTTCTTGTAGCTAATATTGAGTGCCTACCAAGAGGCAGGCGAGATTCCACTCTTAAAAGTTTATAGCAATAAACCCCACAGAAACACCTCTCCTCACAGAGTTGTGCTGCTTCTTTTCCACTGTGTAGAGTTCTGGATTCTTGGAACTACTTCTAGGAGTCCAGGAAGCATGATCATTCCTCTTTCAAGTAATGGCTTTGCCATTTAGTTGCTCTGATTAACAATGTACAATGCACTGGAAGTGAATAGGCAAAGGGCCAACTTCACCACTCTCCATTAAAAAATGGGAAGGATTTTGAATTTGCTGGGAAACAAAGAAATAATAGGGATAAGGTATCAGGTAAAGAAAAAGGAATGAGTGTGTGTGTGTGTGTGTGTGTGTGCTGTTGTTGTTGATGATTATAGAGTCTTGGGAGAGAAGGGAGTTCAGAGGCTTTGCACCTAAGGAAGAGATGACCCATGAGAAAATTCAGGGGCTTTGATTGCATGGAGTGTTAAATTTACATAGAATTGGTTTCGTGGTTTGGGAGAGATAGTGAAATAGCAGCTACCTTTTCCCTACAGAGGAGCATGCATAAAGCAGAAAAAATAAAGAGAAGAAGAAATGAACTTCCCCAATTAAAACATCTCACTGTCACATTCCATCTAAGTTAGCCATGATGTAATTCAACCTCTTTCTGAGTGGTATATTACTTCAAGAAAGAGATGCCTGCACCCAAAGATTTCATGACAGGAAGAAAGGAAAAATTGCAAGCAATAAGATGAAAATGAGATAAGTAATTTTCATGCAAAGAATAATAAGAAGATGTGATAAGAAAAATGAAAGAACCATGAAGCTAGGAGGCTGTTGATATTTTAGAGATCACCAAAGATGCATTTGATTCTTCCCATGGGGTGATGAGTGAATGTGGTATAACTCCAAAGACGTGAAAAGAAAAATAGTTTCTTGAACAACATTTTTTTATATTTCCTCAATATTTTTGACAATAGAAGCAACCAGTTATAACTTTTCCTTTCTCATATGCAGCTCTGTAAATTAGACTTCCTCCTCTCTCTAGTAGAAATATTGTAGAGTAGGTCAGGTTTTCCCCTTAATTAACAAAAAAATGACGAAGTAGTAAGTATGAAATGCATCATATCATTATGGAATACAAAAGGCTGCAGAATGTCTCAATATTTATCTTCCACTTGTAGGATAACTTACATAAATTATCACCTGAGACTTGAAGGTCCTACACCTTGTATTCTCTGTTCTCTAGGTAAAAGTGTTATCTAGTTGGTTCTTGACCTCAGATAGAGGAATGCTTGTAACTTTGAAAATTACTTTCTGGGAAGGATTTTCCTAGAGTATCTGACACATTTAGTTACTTAATTTTTGTTACTAATTGGAGGGGAAAAAAGTGAAAGCAGTATTCTTTAGCTCTTGAAGACCCTGAAACCCTTGTATTCCGCTAAGATCCATGCTTAATTAAAGAAAGCTTGTATTTCCAGCAACACAGGGCCACTAAAATAACAATGACCAACCCAGCAGACCAACCCAGCAATGAAAAATGGCCAGGAGTGGATGGGGAAATTGTACCCTAGAAGCTCAGAGATCCTCATTTTCAATTGCTTGTCCATTTGTGTGTGTGAAATGTACTATGGGTATATAACAAATATATATTATATATATAGTTATATACTCATTGTAATTGGTATGTACACATAGTAATATTGAAGTAATATACCACTCACAAAGAGGTTGTGAATAAACATATACAATATACTATGGGTATATAACAAATATATATATATATATATATATATATATATATATATACACATATAACAAATATATATAATAAATAAATATATAATATATCCATAGTATATTGTATATGCATATACAATATATAGGTATATATATAGTGTATTAATATGTGGGTATATGTGAAGTGTACGTAGAGTATATTACATATGTTTGTATATATGTGTGTAGATAGATAGTTGTGTTCATGTATTTTCTAATTTTTGCAAGATGACATATAAATGAGGAAAATTATAATTCACCTTAGAATGTTAAGTTCAACAATGGCACACTCCTCAATAGTCCTAGCTCAAAATTTTGACTGAACTCTGTAGCCCCTCTCTGATATATGCCGATTATCCTCAGACAATATGATGGTACTCACCATCAGGGACCCCACAGCCTTGAAGGCCATTGCCTCTCATGAGCACTGGCAGATGCACATTTTACTAGTTTTCTTGGAAACACAGAGTTTCTGGGCCCAGTCCTGGAATCACCTCATCTTTTCTCAGTATTAGAACCATGGTCTTCTATAACACCCCCACTGTTCCTTGAGCAAAAGCAGATAGTTTCACAGAAGCCACAGTGAACAGGCCTCTCAGACTGAGAACTGATCTGGGAAAACAGAACCTTAAGTCCAGCAATGTACACCCAAAAAGTGTGGCTGCTTAGAGTAGTTACAAATTTAACACAATTGCTTGGAAGAATGAAAGTAAAATGATACTTCTGGGGGTCATGTCTAGACAATGTTACTTCCCAGCCAGATTTTACTTTTTTTACACCCAGTAGACATGTTGTAAATAAAATCATACCCCAGACATGAAAGCACAATTTTTATCTAGCTCCCTCTTATTAACTCCCTAACTATTACCAATTTTTATTCCTGTATGGACCTACAAATTGTATAGTATGACTCATTTTGAAACACTGCTTTCTGTTTTTCTAAGCCTATAAAACAGTTTTATTATCCCTGTGGTTATTTTGCCCAATTCACAATTTCAGTACGTTGGACACTGATGTCTTTTTGGAGAGTGTAGCCCATTATCCAGCAGCTAAATGCTTGTGAGACATGGCTACAAATTCCCATATCAACCCCTTCCCTCCAACCATGACCTCTGGAGCAGAGTTGAGGGGTTTTGTTTCTTGTTTTTCCCCCTTCAGGAATTCTGCAAGTCTACATGGTATCTTATTTCAGTTTAACATGATTCTGTGCTACATAGAATTTTTTAATGGTTGGAAGGCTTCAGAGCAATTTGGGTAAGTTTTATCTACCCCAAAGCCATCTAGGTTAATAGAGAGACTCACACACTCCATCCTTTCACCTCTTGTCCTTCACAGTTCTGCTTCCAAAAGGGATCAAAAGGTTGTGCCCTTCTCTTTGTAGGATTCCAATTATCTTGGATAGGTTCATTACCCCAGACAGAGGTACAGAAAATGGCTTCTCAGAAGGCCTCTGCTGCTCAGAGTACCAGTGAGCACTTGCTGACTATTCTTTCATATTAATGGAGATATTGACTTTAAAAGTATATATCACTCATTATCCTCTGGGATACTCTTTAAAAATTATGTTCACACATCCATCAGCAAACGATTGCCCTGTGATTTCAGCTCAGTAATTATCATTCATACATTGATGAATCATTCATACCCACTGATTGCTTTCTCCATCTAATAAAATATATAATATGACTTTGTGGTGGAGGGTTCCAGGGTTTCCCCATACCCAGTTCCACTCTCCTCTGGGGCACAATTTAATTTTCTACTTCCTTACTGCTTTGTGGTCAGTTAGGTAGGACTACAAATCTAGTTGTGACCAATGAAACAAGAGAGGAAGTGATATAAGTTATTTTTGAAATGAAATTTACTTATGAGACTGATTTGCACTCCCATTGCCTTCCACATTGACCATGGAGGCCACACTTCTGGATGAAATGTCCTGGGTCACTGAGTCACCATATGGAAGACAGTTGCTTTGGATGGCCACTTGGAATTTTCATGAGTAAAGGTATACCTGAGGTTTGCTAAAGCATTGAAACCTTCTTTGGGTTTGCTATCATCACAGCATAATCTGTTCTTTCTTAAGCAATAAAGAATTCTGCCATAATTAGGCATAATATCATGTGGCCCAGGGTAAGATCAGGGTTGTAAGATTTAGAGTTTATGACTGGCCTCTGTTATACATACTGCCCAGTCTATCCCAAAGCAGCTACATGAGGTTCTACCAGAGATGCAGTAAATTGAATAGTTTCCTACTGTCCAGGGTCTACACATACAAGAGACTGTAGCAATTCCTGTGATGTGAATAACTTCACTCAGAACAATACTATTCATCATTAGAAGTAACAAGTTCATTGGTTGTATGGTTTGAACATGAGATGTCCCCCCAAAACTCCTGTGTTAATGCAAGGGTATTCGTGGGTAAAATCAGTGCCTTGTGAGATCTGCAACCTAATCAGTTCTTCCTAGTTTGAATGGATTAACTGAGTGGTAACTGTAGGCAGTTGGGGCATAGTTGGAGGAGGTGGATCATGGCCCATCTTGCCTGTGGCCTCTCCCCTTTCTCTCTGCTTTTTGACCACCATGAGCTGAGTAGTGTTTTTCCATCACACCCCTCCACCTTGATGTTCTGCCTCATCTTGGACTCAGACCAGGGGAATCAGCTGACCATGGACTGAACCGCTCTGAAACCATGAGACAAAATAAACTTTTCTTCCTTAAGTTTTTCTTGCCACATATTTTGTTCACAGCCATAAAAAGCTGACTAATAAATGGGGGCTGTAGTAATCAAATATTACTTTGATGACGTTTCATAAAAATCTTAGTGGTTTCCACAGGAATCATTTATGTTCCTGATTCACTCATGAGTTATAGGTTGTCTACAAAGTTAGGGGAGGATATTCTTTGCTTCAGGTTGTCAAATTAATGTAAGTTTCTTGTTGTTTTTGTCTTTAAACTCGGGGCCCAGAGGTTGTCTGAGGCAATTTTTTTGCCAATGGAATGGAGGAAAAGAAAAATACAGGGGGCCAACACAAATCAAGGAAATCAAGGAAGTACATTTAAATCCTCTATTCATGGCATGTCTGTAAAAAAATTATGGACCAAAATAAGCCACCTTGCCAAGCTCAAAGTGATTGGGGTGAGGTAGAGTAGGGATGTCATCTCTACCTGCTCTATTGAAGAAACATCGGAGGCACATGACAAAGGACATTGGTGTAGAATTCTATTAAAGGGAAGGGAAAATATAAGAAAATAAAAGTTATTCTACCAAAGGAAACATACTCAAATAGAGAAAACTAAGTGAAGATTGTTTATTTGAAATGTTTGTGAAATTTTAAATTATCTTTCCTATCTTAGGGTTCTCTTCTAGAGGGAAAAAAAACCAACTATATATATACATATATATGTATGTACATTATATGTATGATTATACATCTATATGTGTGTGCATGTATACGTACACACATATATATTCTAAGTCATATATATATGATTATAAAAGGGGATTTATCAGATTCACTTATATAACCAGAAGCTGGATAGTCCCCACAATGGCCATCTGTAGGCTGGAGAGCTAGAGGAACCGGTAACTTCACAGCCCAAGATGCTGAAGCCTCAGAACAAGAGAGATCAATGATATTACCCCCAGTTCAGGACCTGAGGCCTAGAAACTCCCTGGAGAATCACAGGCCAAGTCTGTTTTGGAAGAGTGAAGGATCTGGAGCCTGATGTCTTCAGGCAATCACAGCAATAATTAAGAACCCATTCAAGAAGAACCAGGCTTGCATCTGCTAAACATCTCAAAATTCCTCCCACCAATTCCAAAAAAGCTCCAAGAACTTACAAATCACATGGTTGGTTAGTCATAGCAATGACCCCACTTCTGGGTATCAATTTCTGTTTTAGTCAGCTTTTCACTGCTGTGACTAAAAGACCTGATGAGAACAATTCTGAAGGAGGAAAAGTTGATTAAGGACTCACGGTTTTAGAGGTCTCAGCCCAGAGACCTGCTCCATTCCTGGAGCCTGAGTTGTGGCAGAACATTACGGCTGAAGAGTGTGGTGGAGGGAAAAGGCTCACATGGGGATCAGGAAGCAGAGCAAGATAAAGCCTCCACTCATCAGACACAAAATATATATCCCAAAGTTACCCCCAGGAACCCACCTCCTCTAGCCACACCCTGCCTGCCTTCAGTTACCATCCAGTTAATCCCATCAGGGGGATTAATTCACTGATTCAGTTAAGGATCCCATAACCCAATCATTTCTGCTCTAACACTTCTTGCATTGTCTTACACATCATGAGCTTTTGGGGGACACCTCACATCTGAATCACATTTTCCCATCATCTCATTCAACTACATATTCACTGTTGCATGGTTCTGAGGCCTTGTCTATTGATATATTATGTGCTTGTTTGCTGTTTATTTTATTTATTGCTTTTTGTATCATGGTCACCTGATAACTAACACTTATCTTACCTCCTAATTTGACAAAGAACATTTTCATTTTCTTTATTTTGATAAATTATCAAATTGCATATAACTCCTGATTTGATCAATTGATTTTCATAATGTTGCTCCCCTGGATTGTATAAACAAATGTACATAGTCGATGCTAAATGATTTTTTTAATTTTCCAATTTACTGTTTTTGTTCCTGTTTCAACCAATACACCAGTTGAGTTATAAGTCATTTTTTATTCTTTCCATTGTCATCCCACAAAGAAAAATCCAGACACCTCTCTTGGTTTTCATCAGAATCATTCCTAGGATTCTGTTTCATGGAATAGCCATCACGATACTTGTAGTCCATCTTTTTTTTTAATCTATCTTTTAAATGTGTTTCATGAAAACAGGGACTTGGGTAGCCTATGATAGGAGACACAGTAGGAGAACCATAAATCTTCTGCTAAACTTCTAGCTACTGTGGTTTTGAACTGCAGCCTAGTGTGTTTTGCCTGGTTTTACTGTCCTTACCATTTGGGAGAAGATCTGAGGCAGAAGAACCACTGATATTCAGACTCTGAGCCTGTTCTTAGAGCATATGTGCTGGGAAATGAGTTCTCTTGATTCTAAGTCAAAGGACATGGACTGAACACCTATGTGTTAGGCTCTGCTCTAAATTCTGGAAATAGAGCCACAAACCAAACAGGAAAATCCCAGCCTTTATGAAACAGTTTTACTATAATTATTAACATATTAAGTGTACAAATTAATGAGATGCACTGTCATATTTCCATACCTGAGTACACTTGACATTCATTGATCATGCCTATCCATCTTTCTCTTACCCTCTTCTCCTTCCCCCAGCTTCCCTTCCCTTCCCATAAGAATTCCTCTTCTAGTGTCAGGTTGTTTTTTTTATTTGTCTTCTTTTTCTTTTTTCTTTGTTTCTTTCATTTCATTTTGTTTTAGTTTTCACCTATAAGAGAAAACATGCTCTCTGTGTCCAGCTTATTTTGCAGAGCCATTACTTTGATAAAATCCTAAGGAATCAGCAAATATATTTTTAATAATTTCAAAGTAAAACTCTTTTTTTTTTAATCTTCCATGGCTTTTACTGAGAAAACAGCCTCATGATTAGACAAAGGGGAAAAATAAAGTTTTACTCCCCTTTCAATATACACTCCTTTTTTTTTTTTTTTTTTTTCAGTATTAGCAGCAAGGCTAGATAGAAATTCTTTGAGACATCTGGAAGGCTGCTATTGGATATACACAATGGCAGCAATGAGAATGCTTTGTTTTCCAGGTTCTCCTGGTTAGATGAATGCACATCCCTAGGCTGTTCCTCCAGCCATGTACTTTCAACCTGCCTAGCTGAGCCCTGGAATCAGCATGATTTCCAATGAACATCTCAGCAATTCTTATGATCAGCTACACTTGAGAACCATGGCAATAGGAGGAATGAAAGCACAAGTCCAGGCCCTAAGCCCCATTTTCTTCCATCACAACAGCCCTGCAGTATAGATATCTTTGTCTTTCTTTTATAAACAACAGTCGTATTTACAAGATCACATGGTTAATAAGTGGCAGACCTAAAATTTGAACACAAAGTCCCAAGTTCATCTCCAAAGCTCACATTTTCTCTTTCACACCAGGCTTCCTCTTTATCTTCTTATTAGTTCTCCCATTCACTCACTCAACCTTTTCTTCGGGCGTTCATTTAATGGAGTGTTAGGGATATATGACATGGGACGGAGGGGATGAAAAGTCTAGTAAAATTCAAAGAACTCAAAGTTTACCAAGTAGACTTTGATTGAGGTCTTTATAACCTGTCATGGTAGTTCAGTGGAGAGGAAGGTCAGCTGCAGCTGGGGAGAGCCTTCTGGAAGAAGAGGCCCTGCAGAATGTGCATAGTTAGGGCCAGAGGGCCAAGCATTCAAGGTAGCAGGAACAGCAAGAAGAGAGGCCAGGAGTCAGAAAACAGAGCTTAGAGGAAACTGCGGGACTAAAGAGGTAAGGTTTCCACAGCTACATACTAACCTTAGAACATTTGAAACAGTAGTGGAGATGGTCAGATTTCACATTTACATCTAGATTTCAGAATCTGTTTGAAAATGGGAAGATATTGCAAGGCAGGACCTACTTCCCCAAGACACAATCCACTGAAGCTAAGCAATAGCCTTTCCCCTCGCTGATTGTCGTGAGCATCTGTATACATTCATATTTTGTGCTCCACCACTGTGTACATTTGAGCTCACTGCTCTTGAGGAGATGTGGGGCAAGTGGCAAGAGATGGAACTAGAAAGATAGCTTGTGAGTTTGCGTGTTTCTTTCCCCAGGGGGCTAGCAAATTAAAGAGCCAATGGAAAGTATTGAGCCTGCCTTTTGTTAACATCTTAAATAAACTCTTAGCATCTCCTGCTAGGGGTGGATAGAGGCAGGATGCAGTGGTAACCCTGGACAAGTTCACTCCTGCCTAAAAATTTACAGTCTGCTAACTGATTAGGTATTCTATAGACAGAGAGTGGGCATATAGGCAGAGTATGGAGCTGTGGGGCAATGGACCTAGCTAACCAGCCTTTTCTTTCAAGATAAATTAGTTGGTGATTGGTGACATCCTAATCATCCATTACTACATTGCAGTTTGTTCTGAGACTTAAATGTTTATTTAGCCAGTGAGAGAGACAGTAATGGCTCAGTAAAGGAGAAGACCCATGAATCTCTAAGATTGTTTTGGCATTTTTGTAACCTAGAGATAAATACTGGAACATAGGGCATTGGGAGACAGAGAGAGAAAGATAGGGAGAGAAAGAAAGCAAGCCAAAGAGAGAGGGTTAGAACTACAAAAAGAAAAAAAAACATCAGCAAATATTTAATGAGCACCTACTATGTGCTAGAAACACTTCCTTTTGTCCAACTAAGGGCTAGACTTGTTTTGTTTTGTTTCATTGTTGGTGTTTGCTTCTTTGTGTGTTGCAGAAGGTAAGTATTCTGCAAGTTATTTATCTGAATATAAAAATAGACATATATGAAGTCGATGGGGTAGTTAAGCCAAGAGCAGATGAAAATTATTTGACAGAAAACATCCAGCTGTATTCAGCTTAAACACCCTTGAAGATGGACTTTAATAAATAAGTAAAATACTGACTCAGCTCTGTGCAGTTGAGTAAGAGCAAGAACATGAGTTTTGAGTCACAAGTCCATGGCTAAAACACTGCTCTGCCACCGACAATCTCTGCAGTGACACACATTTCTTGGAGTCTCAATTTTCTGTTCTGTAAAATTGGAATCATAGCGCCTTTCTTATATTACAGAGTTAAGTGTGATTTAAAAGAGATCTACATTTTCAGACACACAGTAGGCACTTTATAAATAAGGCATCATCTTTCCTCTTAGTCTTTCTTAATAACATGGGCCAAGTCATTAGCAGTTCTGACTAGCTTTGTTCAATCTGGAAGATAGGAAACAAAATAAATTCAGGTCTCCCAATCTCTAAGTGAAAACTCATGAAAAATAGATGTTCTCTTACATCCTTATTTGGCTGCCTGCAAATTATGTTTCCTGATGCATGCTGGTTCTTCTGCTATTCCATGACTTCAGACACTGAACTTTGAGTCTTTGTCACATCAACAGCACCAAGTAATTCCATACAGAAGTCTGACATTTCCAGTTGAAAAAAATAAATTGATTAAAATTCAACAGGCATGTAGTGTTCGGCATTTAAAGGTCGAGGAATCTGGGGAACTATCAACTGTAAGATAATTCAACATTTAACGTGGGTGGGGGCAACCAAGATGTGTTTCTTTGCTTCTCAGACCCAGCATTTGACTGCTAGGAACATAATTGTGGCAAATTTAATTACAGCCTCAAGACAAGCCATTCATCTTGGAGGGGTCTTTGTGGCTGAGCTCCCCAAGAGTAAGGAAAGATCAATTTGACTTTCCTTGGATTTCTTTTTCACCTCTTTGTTAGGCAAGAAAACATCTTTTTCCTTGCCTGAGCTCTCCGGATCAACTATTCCTTTCCTTTTGGAATTCTCAGGATGACGGCAAGCCAATTGGTCATTTGTTAAGGACCAAGAGGATATAGACATTCTGTAAACCCTGAACTCTGACATGACTTGTTATGCACCATGCTTGGCATTACATAGGCATTGTGGATGTCTCCTGCTCCTGATTATATAGCAAATTGGTAGCATCAGACTGGCATATTGTAGGTAAACCTGCAATAAACTCTTGTTGATTGAATGAATTAAAAGACCATATTTCAAATTTTGGCTCTTTTAGATAATATCAGGTTTTGAGCCAGTTACCTATTCTGAGCTTCAGGTTGCATCAGAAGCTTCAGGCATTATGGTAATGCCTGCTCACAATTGTTGTGCTATCTACCAGCTGGGCTTTAAATTGATGGCTCCTCCAGCAGACCAGGAGTGCTTTAATGAAGGATGGATCTCGCCAGCTGTCCACACTGACAAGGAGTGCTGGGTTCAAAGGAGCTGGCTGCAATATTAAACTAAGAAAACAGTAAAGAAATCATGCAACACCTGGGCATGAGTTTCTCAGGTTGAGGATGGGACTGCTCTGAGACCTCAAGGGTCCCCTTACATGCTGGAATCTCTTTATTTTATAAGGGGACACACAAAGGGGCTTCAGTGGAATGTTTTTCACCAAATAAGGCAGGGGATAAGGTTTCAAAAAGGGGGTTGTCCAATCCCAATGGGTAACACCCAAGTCTAGAACTAGAGCAAAATTCTTTGCCAAGTGAAGGTGGAGGTCACTTGCTTCACACAGCACGTGGCATGTGATGCCAGCCCAAACAGACCCCTTACACAAGGCTGGGAAACAATGCTCAGCCCATGAGCAGGATGGCCTCCTTCAGATGGGTCTTATGGGTTAACCCATCTCCCCATTTCCTATAGTACCCAGCACAATACCAGGAAAAAGTTAGGTGTTCAAAAGGTATAAAATGCACTAGAATCTACACTGTGTAGCACCAAAGTACTGAAATAGGATTCAGGAAATGAGATCAGGTCAGAAATGACCTCTAGGTTCTAATTTCTGTCAAATGAGGGATTGATGTTTAAAAGAAAAACTCCAAGGTCCCATTGAGTTCTGATACGCTGTAGTCCTTATTCCTGTTTTACCAGGATTTCCATCATTAGGGAATATTTATTGACACTTAGCAGTGACTGAAATTACAGCAAATAAAAGAGTTGTCTTGTGAAAAGATGAGATGTCTGAGGGGTGATGTGACTGCTCTTTGCAAATATCTGAAGAGCTTTTATGACAGGGCTGCTGATCGCTTGTTCTCATTTTTACTAAGAGGCACAGGCCTCAGTTATTCCAGGCGGGGATGCAATTAGACAGAAGGAGAGCTTTCTTGATTACTTCAGGGATAAAATGATGCCTACTTTCAGTCTCCTCTACAGGTGAGAGCTGGAGTCCCCAATGAGTCAATCAATGAATCAACAAATATTTGCTAAGCCTGCTTGCTGCTCATTTGCTTCCTCATGACATTTTACTCAAAGTATGGATCGTGAACCACCTGCATCCGAATCACCTGGAGTTCATGTTAAAAATGCAAATTCTCAGACTCACCTCTACTGAATCTGACTCTCAGGGCTTAATATTTAAAATCTGTCTCTTAATAAGCTGCCCAAGTGATGTTTCTGTACATCCTAAAGTTAGATAAACACTGTCCATTGAGTTCACAGTCACAATCAATATATTCTCCCAACCTGATGGCTATTAGATCAATAAAAATGGCACATACCATTACATACATCATTTATTGCAGTTGCATCCACCCTGAGAAGTAGGTATTATCTCAGCATAAGAGATGAATAAATAGATGCTAAGTGACAAAATGACACATCAAAAAGTGGCAGGATCAGGGCTTGAACTCAGGTCTCCTGACTCTCAGTCCACTATCCCACAGCTGCTTTCCTGACATGATGGGTTCTGGGAAGGGCATTCTGTGAGAATCCAGTTCTGCAGCCATGACCTTGTATGTGTCTGAAAGAGGAGAGGAGGTCAAAGAAGGTCACAAAGAGGCAAGCTTATCCATATTCATGTTGGTCTGCTAGCCATAACTTCCAGAGAAGAGACCGAGCAAGAGATGGATCTCTAGCTCCCTGAGGAGATGCTGAGTTCTCAGAACACAGACTTTTTCTCCTTTCTTTTAAGGAGGACATGGGATTTGGTGTGTGATCTCACTGTGACCCCTACAGGTTGCTCAAAGCCAAATAAGCTGATGACCTCCATCACAGATCTCAGCACACAGGAAGGACTCCAGGGAGCCACTTTTCAAATGGCCCCCATTTACATTGCTCCTTATAATTGCAAAATAAAGTCTCCCTTTGGATTCTCAGTTTCTGGAAGTCAGCAAAGGGCATAGAGAAGCAGCCCCCTCCTTGCTTTGGACAAGAAGGCTAATGGGCGATTATCAGCTAGCAGAACTGACATTCCACAGTGCCTTTACCAAATAACCATTTACATCCACTATCAGAGATTACCTATGTGTGTGTCCGAAGTGAAAGGCAAACTTGAGGCAAATGAAGTGGATTTTAGGGGGTTCTTTGAGCCTCTTCCTCAGCAGCTTTTTGATATTTGGTACATAGACTCAAACCTTTAATGCATTTCCAACCTGATTTTTAAAGGGTTAAAATACCACCTGGAATATGTTAGGGAAAGCATTACTGAGGCAGAGAAATGTCTGGGATGTCTTCCCTTCTTAATATAGTTATTTTATTCAGCTTGCATTTAATTTCAGATGAAGGAGCTGGGGCTGCAGAAATGACTACTTAACAGTCTCAGTTTGGAAGAGCTCATGATCTTGTGAAGAAGCAAAAAAAAAAAAGTAACCTACCACTGAGGATGGATTAATAGAAGAGATGACAGGGCAGGATTATCCCAAGAGGGAAAAAAAGATAAAATTAAGGTCATGAGAACTGGGCAAAGGGAAGAAAATTGCAGGGGTGGCTTGGAAAAGTTATTTAACCTTTCTGGACCCTGGTTGCTTTATCTCAAATGTAAGGAACTCAGATTAGTTTATCTCAACGGTCCTTTCTGGTTTTAAGTCTGTGATCCCACTTCTATTTTTACAAATATAAAAGCTACTAAACTTAGATATATGACTTGTTAAAAAATACCAAGTATGCCACAATGTGTTTCCCCACTCCTTGACAAAAACATGAAAGCTGCCTTAGACTCCTTAATGAGTACCTAGAATAACGGTACCAATTTAAAGATGAATAAACTGAAGCCCAGAGAGGAAAAAGCACATGTTCGGAGTCACCTGAGAGTTAGTGGTTGGCACTCTTGGCAGGCAGCTTTCTGGATTGTGAGTCAAGAAGAAAGCTGATGCAATGCATCTCTTTACTGCCTTTTGTGCTGTCCTGGGTATTTTTTTTAGAAGACATTTTCAGATATAAAATCACTTTATTAGTTTTGGAACATAAAATGCATTATGCATGCCCAGGATTGCTTTTAGAACCAACATGTTTAACAATATGAAAGGTGCATGAAAAAAAAGGAAGACAGACTGTTTTTTAAATGCCAAAAATATGAAGAGAAAACAAGTATCTCTTTGCCATGCTCCTGTACTTCTTTCCTTCACATCTGCAATTTGATCTCTAATTAAAGACTCTCAGAGGTGAGGCTGTGAATGTTATGGAGACAGTCAAGGAAATGGTAACAGTGAGAAATAGTGATGTTGGTGTTGATGAAGTTGCCAAGGACATCAGTGTGATTATACGACTGTCAATCTATTTTATTAAAAACAAAACAAAGACTAAGATAATAAATTAATTTATTGCCGGGCACAGGGTGCAACAGCTATAATCCCAGTGGCTCCGGAGGCTGAGATGGGAGGATCTGGAGTTCAAAGCCAGCCTCAGCAATGGTGAGGCACTAAGCAACTCAGTGAAACCCTGTCTCTAAATAAAATACAAAAAAAAAAAAAAAATAGGGCTGAGTTAGTGGCTCAGGGGTTGAATGCCCCTAAATTCAATCCCTGGTACCCAAAAAATAAAATAAAACAAATGAATTTATTGTATCATATACATGAAATGTAGATTGGTAGTACAAGGTTCAGGTTAGAATTGATCCAGTAGAGCAACTAAGTCACCAAGAAAAATACCAAGTGTTTTCTGCTCCTTTTTCTATTTCAAGGTGGGCTTCATATTAACTTTTATCTCACTGATGGACTTGAAGTGGTTTAATGCAACCACCTGTGATACATACCCCCTAATTTGTCTGAAAGGAAGGATGAGCCTTACTGACCTATAGGGTTCTGAACCTGTCAATCATTGGGCCAACTTCAAGCACTTATATATTCTCAACCAATAACTGTTAGAGAGATAGCATTAAGTTTGTTGGATTACTGAAATCCCTGATACTTCCTTGTGCTGGGGGAAAATTTATTTCCTCCCAAAACTTTATGGATATGATATAGTGTGTAAGAGGGTAGTAAAGAGGTTGTGTCACCAAGTGCATTACAATGCTGGGGGTGGAGGCAATGGTAGGGGTGGTGCAGATGATGAAGGTGGTAAAGCCACTGAGATAGTAAAAGTGATGATCATAATAGCAATGGTGGCAATAACAGAGAGATGGTAAAATGAAGTTGAGGAGAGTATGACATTCGTAATCAGGAAAAAATAACAATAGGCCATCATTCAATTATCAGTGAATTTCATGCTTATTGCATGTAACTTTCTAAAGTAAATTTTATGCTATCATTAATACCTTTATTTTATTCAATTATATCTCTCTTTTCTGGACACAGATGATTGGCTAAAGGATGTACACCTGATCCAGGAAAATCAAGTCACAGTTTGGGCTATAATAAGTGTATGGGACATTTTGATCAAGAATTTTCTCTTTAAATTTTTAAAAATTGTAGAAATATGACCAATGTGCCTCATTATGTAGGTCATATTACTTGTTTCCTCCCCACCCTCACTATGCTTCCCTGCCCTGTTGCCTTGAGGTGTTGCCATGTGACATAACCAGACCAGTGGGATGTGAGCAGTCACCATGCTAGTCCCACAGGAAAGGAAGCTTCCAATTTGACTATATAAGTTGGATGGGTTTTTGCACACTAAGCCAGGCCCATAAAAGCAGCATGTTCTAATCAGTGGCTTCCTTTTCAGCCTGGCTTCCAGAATGAGAAGACACTTAGAATCTGGCAAGTCTAACAAGATGATAGTTGAGACAAACCTCAATAAATATAAGAATTAAATATTTAAGTTATTTGTTATACAGCATAACCAAGATAATAGCTGACTGATACATTTATAGACAGACCTGGAGCTAGCAACATTGTATGTAATTATGAGAGAACATGTAAGAAATCAAAGGAAGTTGGTCTGCAGAAGAATTAAAGAATGTTTTAATCTTTTTTTTTCTTGGAAGAGCTGGAGGATCTAGGGTTTGATCTCAGGCCATGAAGATGGCAAGATAAATGTAATAGTGGACAAAATATATCCAAACAGAGCTCAGGCTTTTAATAGTAACTTCACTTCTACATCAGTCATCAGAGCAGGAGCAGGTCCACATGGGACTGAGAAGCTCCCATTGTGAGAGGCTGACTAGTCCTTGATTTACTTCATCTTAAGGGCAGGCATCTCACCACAATTGACTCAACCCCCTTCCCTTATTGAACAAAATACATACATAAAAAGAATCATATTTAATACTTGATAAATCAAATATCCTTCAGCCTGGATCCTGTCTCCTAACACAATTTTATCTTATGATTCAGTTACAGTTTTTGTTAAAACATAGACATTCAGTGAACGGTGGCATTTTCTCTGTTTTCCGTAAGAGAGAATTTCTGGATATGAAATATTTTATAAACAATCTGAAGCCTGGCTTACCTTTTTAAATGTCACGTAAACATTAGATAATCACCACCAGAAATTTTTTAAAAAATATTTCTGTAGAATCTCAATTTTCTCATCTGTAGAAAAGACATAAGAATACCTTCATCTCAGGGATCGCATGCCCATTATGTAAGAGGGCATCCGTAGGCTGCCTGACATGACCTACCTACCTACCCTATAAATGACAACGGTTTTTAATATCAAGGGAAATAGGAGGTAGGACCACTGAAAATAAGAGAAGTCTGGAGAATTTGTGAATTAAATAGCTAAGGCAGAGACCCATAGGAGGCTGTGTAGGAGAACAGGGAAAACAAGTGAGGTAAACAAGCCTGCCCAAGCGGATGGCAAAGGAAGCCCGGAGTGTCGTCCATCTGTCTTCTGCTGCACCTGCTATTTATTTACTTTTCAGCTTCATCAATTGAGGACAAATTATTTTTTCTAAAATCTCAAAACATAAGGAGAAAAGAGAGAGGTGGATATAAGAGCAAGCAGGGAAGGGAAAAGAATAAGATAGTAGCTCACATTTACTAAACACTTGAGCACTTTGCATGAATTAATAGATCTACTATTCACTGCAACTGTAAGGGCAGGTGACTCCTGTCCCTATTTTATACTTAAGAATGGATGTAGAGATATGAATGATTTGACCAAGATCTAATACTAAGAAAGAGGGAGAACACACATTTAACCTCAATGATCTCATTCCAAAGAAAGACTTGAAATCCCTACAACATACAGCATCACAAAGTGAGCTGGCATGTCATGGATCAATGTCCTAGGGGATGGAGGAACAAGAAAAGAAATATCATCCATCCTCTTCAGTTGGACAGCTCTTTATGTATACAATAGTAAGAGGTTTTATTTGGAAGCAAAACAGTTTAGAGAAACCATTCCTGACTCTTTTACCTACAGGTGGCATTTGGTTTGGGGTATTCCATAAATTTCTTTGAACCTCAGTTTCCTCATTTGTAAAACCTGTAGTTCTCTTACTTACTTGTGTGGATCAAACAATAATAGGACAACCATTATGTGACTGTTGTAAAAATTAAGTCATACGATGTAGGTAATTTAGTGCATGGTAACTGCTCAATAAATGATACCTGTTATTAGGATAATTGCATGTTATTATTAAATTAGTTGCAGAGAAATAATCAAGAAGTTCTCTATCAAACTGTAATATTTTTCCAACTTCTAGTGACTGGGGAGTTTTTCCTTAGTGTCAATATGTTGGGTTACTTATTCTAGAAGAATAAAAAGTATGAACAAGGCTTGGAGGTTAGAAATTCCAAAACTGGTGCTCTGAACCCACTATTTCAAGAATCAGGAAAGCCTGTGATACATATGAGAAATTCACTGCTAAATAGAAAATACTTTAAAGGAACTCCTTAGGACCTTAATGTGACAGACCTTTGTCACTTAGGAATTTCTGCTAATGGGAGAAATAGTCCCAGAGGGATTTCCATGCCAGAGGTTTTACCATAGGAAGACCAAATAGATGCAGGAACTACTTCTGCCGCACTGCCAAAGAGAGGTCATGGAAAACTCTCTTCTATTAGTTATATTTCTCCATTTATTGTTTACTGAAAATTTTGGAGGAGCCACGAACCAAAGCCATTATTTGATTGGACCCAGTTTCTAGAATTTTATTATTTAAATCAGGTCCAGTTGTAACCAAGTGTTTTCAGGTACATCTCCTTGTGTGTCATACTTGTTTAATCAAGAATCTGGGTCATAAAAATGCAATATCTTCCCACAACATACAATGGTGAGACAGAAACCAAATAGCTACAGAGGAAAATCTTGTTGAAAAAGGATGAGAGGCAAGAGTGCCATTTCTGTCACAATTCTGGATAAATATTTTTAGACCCTCCCTAACTTAGAGACAGATAATATTCTCTGATTAGCAAACAGGGCTGTCCTGTTCATTCTTTTCTTTAGTTCATGGCCAAGCCTGCTGGCATCCTGACTTTGCACCCTGAGGCGTTATGACTATTTTATAACAAACAGTCTTTGTTTACAACCAAGTAAATATCTTAGCCTGTTTCCTTCCCATAGGAAGCTAAAGGCTTAGAGACTTTTTAGAACATGAGTAATGTCAATTCCTTTTAGCTCAAGCTGGAGGTCCATTGTTGATACAACTCCCTTAAAATCTTTGTGGACTTACTATATATCAGATTAGAGTCCAATTCATCTGCCAGAAGTTGAAGTTATAATTCTTTTGATATGCCTCTCCTTACTTTAGCTATGCTTTGTGTTCTATACTTTCATAGAAAAAAAATGTCAAGATACAGAGAAGCCCCTCTCTGTCTGACTGAGCAGGGCCACCTTAAATATTCTGATGTGTCACAACCACACTTCTTACCCATCAGATCTTTTTTTTTTTTACCTTATGAATTATTTACAATTTTTGCTAAGGCCAAATTTTGGATGAAAATGAATTTTCTTATTCATAATTCTGACATACCATTTTAGTACACAATGAAAATGGTACAAAAACTTTCATGCATCATTAAGCATTTTAATCTATAAATCATAGCTATGACTTTTTTGGACATTTTGATTTAAAAAAAATCAATTCAGTATTACCCCCAAATAATATCTAATTGTAAAGCCTTTTGACCATAGTTTATTTCCTCATTTAATCCCACAGTTACATTCATGAAATAGAATTATAATTTCAATTTGACTGTTAAGGAAAAGGCAGTTCAGAGAGATCAGTGCACATTCTAAATTTTAATGCCATTAGCATAACTGGCATTTAAACTTCAATTTGTCTCTCTTCAAAGCTAAAGCATTGACCATTTAGCTGCATTGTGCTCATCATAATAATCTCCCCCTCTGGTGTTACACTTTACAGATTACCAACCATGATTTCATTTGATCTCTTTTAATCCAAGCCTGAGAGATTGAAGAGAGGGGATTATCCATCAGATCAAATAGAGGTCTATACTAAAGTATTAAAAATATAAAACTCACTCTTCTCTTACCCTCAACCACAAAACAAAAATAAACTACTTCAAACCATCTGCCTCTGTGCTCCCTGGCTTTTAAAAAATGCTTATGCCTCATCATTTCAACCAACTAACATGGCTTTCCTGATAACTGGCAGGTATAAGTACTTAGCTGCATCTTATATCTTTCGTTCTTTGTCTTTCCTTTTACTGAGTTTGGTGCAGTAGAAAATATGTGTCTACAATTGGGGAAAGGTGTCATCATCTGTGGAAATGGTGAGTGTTCCCGTTGTGGAATAGTCACAATATTGTTCACATAAAGAGTGCTCTCCAGGAGGGTGACAACAGTGTACAACAATTTATTTTGCATTTTATAAAGAACTAGAAGAGAGAAATTTGAAGTTTCCCAATACAAAGAAATAATAAATGTGTAAGAAGAGGGAAATGCCAATTGCCCTAATTTAATCATTACACATTGTATACAGGTACCAAATTATCTGTACCCCATAGGTATGTATAATTATTGCGTGTCAATCATAAAAGGAGAGTGTGGTATTCTGGCTGATGACCAGTATCAGCTGGATTCATTCTCAAAAACCAACAGAAGCAATCTTCTACTGTGCTTTTTAAATTTTTTACTAAAAAACATTTTAAAAAATTGGATTTGGACTTCTCTGCATTTGCTGATCATTCAACGTTTTGAGCTACCACCTAGTGGCACTGCATGCCAGCCAACAGTTCAGAGCGGGCAGCTTTGCTATGATCTCTGTACACCAGTTTGCTTATTTTTTGCATTTTGGCCTTTGTGTCTTATAATTGTGAGTGGAAAGTAGGAAAATGCAGGTGCTGCTACTTATAACAAAACCAAAGATAGAATAAGCTAATATAATCAAGGAAAAGATGGAAATAACTCCACAACAGTAGATCAGCAATTGTGTGTATTCTGAATATAGGCTGCTTTGAATTTCAACTCAACCAGTTACTGGCTGGAAGATCTGACACAGACTATTTTTCCTTCGTGTAAAATGGGGATTATGATAATCCCTTCCTCATTTGTTATATGAAGGTTAAATTATGTAGTTATAAAAGAGAGAGAGATTCGGTAAAGCGGTGGTTCTCAAAGCAGAGTCCCCTCACCAGAAGCATCAGCAGCGCCAACAGCACCTGGGAACTTGTCTGAAATGCAAACTCTTGAGCCCCACTCCTCAGCTCCTGAATCAGAAACTTAGGGGATGGACCCAGCCACCTGTATATTACCTTGCCATCCAGGTGATTCTGATGCACCCCAAAATTTGACCATTGTTTCTGTAATTTGTGCTGAAGAGACACAGACTCAGAAGTTAGATATTCTAAGTTTAAATCTCTCTTCTGCCTTTTAGTAGTTGCATGATTTGAAGTGAATTATATAACTTGTTAGTGTCTCTGGTTTTCTCAACTGCAAAATAGGATGATATTTTTCCTAGATCTGTAATGAGAATTAAAATGCATATATACACATACACGTGTGTGTGCATGTGTGTATGTATAAGTATGTATGTCATGTAAGCTATCAATAAATGTTTTGTGATTCTCATTGTTTTATTACTTTTGACTTTAATTGCACTTAATATAGTTTTATAATTAATTGTGAAGGAAAATCAAAATAAAAATATTTATATGAAGTATTGAAAGTATATTGGAAAGATTTTTTTTTCTAACAGTTAGATGCAAACAATTTTATTCATTTTTCTAGATATATAGGAACAGGACCTCCTGCACAGCATGGTAGTCTGTAGTGACATGTGTATACTTTTGACCATCAGGGACTTTTTAAGGAATATGTCATTTCAAAATGTACTATCCTAGGAAAACATCAGTAGCCCCAAGCTAGATTCTCTCACCAGGGACTTCCTGGGCTGCCAAGAAGGAAGAATTGGATGGAGAGAGAAAGAGGGAGAATGTCCAGAGGCTGCCAATCAGAGCCCTGAAGGCCAACCCTCCCCTCCCACCCTACTCCACAATGCTCTTACCCTTGGCCAGAGGCCCACTCCAAGCAATACCAGTCGGACAGAGAGGCTGGTGTCCCACCTT
This sequence comes from Marmota marmota marmota, assembly GCF_001458135.2. Lineage (NCBI taxonomy): Eukaryota > Metazoa > Chordata > Mammalia > Rodentia > Sciuridae > Marmota > Marmota marmota. The sequence continues at coordinate 13,249,651 of NW_026000051.1, forward strand.
TCAGGTACAGCCAGAGCAGATGTGACCAGCAGGCTCTCTGAGGACCCCTGCCTCTGGGGCTGCAGACAGGCATCTCTTGAGGAAGCCAAAAACAAGGGAGACAGGGAGAAGGCAACTGCAGGCCAGGCCTTAGGCCATGGAGGCACTTAGCTGTGCTGGGCCAGGACTCAGAGCAGAACAAGCCCTAACCTGCAGAGGAACAGGAAATAGCACAAAGGAGCTAATCCAGGTGCCTACTCCCTTTTCTGCCACTAACTCCTTTTCAGACTCTGGACAAGTCCCAGGCCCCCTGTGAGTTCCTCCAACTAAAAAAATAAAGGGATTGCTGATGGGAAAATATAGGATTTTAATGATTTTTATGCAAGCAGAAAATCTACCCTTGATGGATGTGTTTTATAAAAAATGCCCTTGACCTTGCTTTACCTTCTGCCAGCCCCAGTAATCACCCTCGTTTCCAAAGTTGGTACATATCTCCCCATGTGCCATTGCTGTTGTCATGGCAACGCTGGCATCTCCACATGCCTGACCCCAGGCTTTTTATGTACATGACTGAGTTTTTGGATGGCAGTGTTATCTCCCCCTCCTCCATGATTGGCATGGCAATAGCCATCTCTGTAAATGTCCCAGGTGGATCTTTACCCGCAGGATTTATGGGCAACACTGATCTCCTAATATTTCCTAACTTAATAAATTTGCAGAAGAAGGATGCGCTCATGTTTCTCCTAGTCCCCTTCGTTTTTAATTCTCTTTGCTTTCCCTATGCTCACATTTCCTCTGAACCTAGATTTGGAGAGAACATACATGGTTTGGGGTCATAGCTGAACTTCAGAAAGTCACATAACTTCTCTGAGCCTCTGATTCCTCATTTATAAAATCAGAACAGTGACATGTATAGCCCATGCAGTCCCTGGGAAAAGCAAATGAGTAAATTGGCATAAGGTGCTTGGCCCAGGGCATGGTGCCTAGCAAGTTCTCAACAAACAAGCACTAGCATTATTATCACCGTCACCTCCATCATCATCAGGAACTTCTCTATTTATTTCATGTTTGTCTCCCTTCAAGACAGCAAACCCCATGAGAACAAGGATATTGTTCTGTTCACTACTGGTTCTAAAACCAGTGGCTGCTACAAGAATAGGATCACAAAATATTTGTGAAATAAACATTGGAAAGCAGAAGCCAGGCAGAGGCTTGGGAAGCATGGTGTGAATACATGAGTGGGCTTCCATGTGCTGTCAACCTGGAGGGACTGGTTCTCCCCCTACAGCACGTGTAGCTCTGTCTCACCATCAGCTTCTCATCATCTGGACTGGCTCCATGGGAACTCTTTATTGCCACTCTTTATGTACCTTTCCCTAAGCCATTCCTCCTGCCCACCCCTACTCCCAGGAAGCCACCACATCAGTACTGGGGACATTTATTACATGCATTTACTAACCAGGGTAAAGTCTGGTGGCTTAACATTGAAGATAACAAATAATCAGATTATCCACAATTGATTTTTTCAAAACTAACAGAAAACAAAGGCTATTTATATGACATCTAATACCCCAGAATACAACGCCTCAAAACATTAGGCTCATTTTGCCTCAGCCGTTGTGTCGAGCTATTAAATGCATTCTGAGAATGTACTGGGTGCCAACCACTGCGCTGAGCACTCAGGAAAAAATGCAAGTCCTTATTGGGAATAAAAGTAACAGTACAATGGGGTGAATATGGCAATACAGGAAGCATAAGTGGCACATTATTTTGCTGGATGAATCAAGGAAGTCTTTCCTGAAGGAGAGATGGTTTAGTCAGCTATAGGACTATAGGCCCCAACGAGAACACCTGTAGAGGAGAAAAGGTTTATTTATGACTCACGGTTTCAGAGGTCTCAATCCATTGACAGTGAAGTCCATTCCTCGGGACTCAAGGTGAGGCAGGACATCCTGGCAGAAGAGTGTGGCAGAGGGATCCAGCTCCCATGTAGACCAGGAAGCAGACAGAGGTTCCACTCACCCCCAAGCCACGCCTCAATTCCCACCTCCTCCAGCCACACCCTACCACTTCAGTTACCACTCAGTTAATTCCTATTAGGGGATTAATTCATGGATTGGGTTAAGACTCTTACAACCCAATTATTTCTCCTCTGGACCTTCTTGCACTGTCTCACATGTGAGTTTCTGGGGAGACCTCACATCCAAACCATAACAAGGACATCTGAGCTAGGCTTCTCAGGAACGTTTGAATTAATGTGAAAAAGGACAGGTGTGTGTAAACGTGCACATAGTAGAAACCTGATGCTTGCTTGAAAATCCAAGTAGATCCAGGGGAGTGCTAATAATGACAGTAGAAGTACAGTAACAGTAATAGAAACACACCAATAACACATCTGGGCACTTGCCAGGTGCCAGACCTGTTCTTAGTGTCTACATGCAGGGACTCACAGAAGAAACAGAACTGAGGGCTACAGGGTAGAAAGGGGCTGGGACCAGCAGGACTTCAGAAATAAGGTCTACAGCTCATCGGTTTTGTGAGTAGGGTAGGCATGAGGGGGTTGGGGTTTGACTTAGGGTAATGGAGAGTCATGCAAGGGCATAATTCAATCTGATCAAGTCAGTGTTCTAGAATGATCACTCTTACGACATGATGGTGGACAGATAGGTCTGGGAGTCAGAGGGGAGGCTTGGAGAACAGTGAACTTCTGGAACCACAGAGGGCAGAAATTTCTGCACTTGAATCAGAAAGCAGTATCAGAAAAAGGAAAGTACTTAAACGTTATGTATATGTACAAAGACAGACGGGATTGACTTGCCAAGGGCCACACAACCACAGCTGGGCCCAGAGCCTATTTTCAGATCTCAGTCTCTCTGTGTCTGCAGTCTTCACTGCTACCCTCCAGTCCAGTGCCTCTCAGATACCAGAAGCCTCTTGTGGCGTAACCAAGTCATCGCTCATGTTTTGGTCTTAATCTACAAGGCCACTTGACTTCTGTGAGTGTGGGTTTCCTCCTGTGTTAACGGTAGTAGTAAGACTTGCCCTGCACACTTTTGTGCTTTGCAAATACGAAACTATGACATAAATTGAGGGCTTTATTATGAACATAACAAAGAGAAAGGCAGGTATGATGGGGACAATGACCACAACTCTCTAGATCCAGCTTCTCTTTGGTTCCACAGACAAGTTTGATTTGGTCATTTTATTCCTCTCTATGCCTTGTACTGGCGTCCTTTTTCCATCCAAGGAGAATTAATCTCTCACTCTTCTTTTGCCCCCATTAAAACTAGGACTCAGGACTTATCCCTACACCAAACAGGTCTGGTCCCTTAAATAAAGAGTAATTCTTAGTAGATGATTGTCTGGTATCAAGACCAGCACCTCCAAATGTCCAGGACTGTGAGACAATTTTACATGTATATACTCGCATGTCCAAACTTGAAAGGCCAGAGAGTTTCTTCTACTTCGTTACTTAATTATTCGGAGAAGAAGTCGCCAGCTACCAGAAATGACTGCCTGCAACATGTAATTTGCCTTCCAAACAAGCTCATTTGGGCTTTGACATTTGACAAAAAAAGGTCTGAGAAGCTGAGCTGTTTGGAAAGGGTGTGTCTGCAATCTGACACTGCCTGAACTTTGGTGGGTTGATTTTTATAATCGCCAGATCATCAAAGGTTAAACTCATTTAAATTCTCTCTTTACTAACAAAGAAAGAAAACAAAATGTCACAAGCTGCCTTAACCTACCGTCCTTAACTACATGCACTGGCTGAGGACTCTTGAAACACTCTGAGTGCCTGCAAAAGGTGCAGGGAAGTTGGCAGAGTTCATCTACTTTGGCCCTGTGTGCACTCTCTCCATGCTTTTTCTCTAGGAAACTCCAGACTATCAAACTCCAAACTCCTGTTCTGTCAAAATCAACTATGTATAAAGTCGCCCCCTCTACCATCAGCACTCCTTCTACCTGGTACCCCTCCCTCTCCAAACATCCACTGGATGGTTAGGTGCCAGGCACGAGCTGGGCACCCAGCACATACAGTTGAACATGTGTCTGTGTCCAGGCTTCTGTTCCCAGCTCCCTCCCCCCACGCCACAGTGGTCCTCCGACTGGCTGCCCTCCCCGACTTCACAGCAGTAGCACCCTGGAGCATTCGGATGAAGCACTGAGGTGACTCTTTCCCTCCTGTGACACAATATTGCCATTCTACCACTTAATCTAGGTCACAGAGTCTTTATTTTATTAATTAGCTTTTACAAATAATTATTTGGGACTCACTGTATGTCAGGCATGCCATACAGGGTATTTGGAGATATTACAATCATGCAATGATTCAAATGAGCCACAGCCTTTGCCCTGACAGTGCACAAGTAAATAAACGAGCCCACAAAAAGCCCAGAATAAAATGTACAGCTTCAAACTCTCTTGTTAGGAAACAAATACTGCTGTAAGAAAGAATAAGGCAGGACACCTGACATATTGGTCTGAGGAGACCAGAGAGACCTCTGGAGTCTGAGGGAGAGACAATCTAGGTAAAGCCCAGAGCGTGAGCAAAAGATGAGAGACCCATTCGTGAATTCCAGAAGGAGAGGGTGGCCAAGCCCACTGATCAAGGGAAAGTACTGAAGGTGAACAGGTAAGCAGGGAGATGGCCACCAAATACCTTTCAAGGTGATGCTCCTTTACCTTGATTGAACATCTGAATCACCAGGGGAACTTTTAAAAACTATGATGTCCTATCCTCATAAAATAAAATAAAAATCAATTGAATCTGAATCTTAGGGACAGGGGCCTGAGTGTGCACAAGTTTGTAAGCTTCCCAGGTGACTTAAAAGTGTAACCAGCATCAACAAGACCCACTTAGGGACCTCACAAATTAGCCCCACCTCCCTCTCTAACTTTGTCTCTGTCTTACCATCCATTCCCCAACACTATTCCATAAAAAACTCTCTTCCCTTTACACTCTAACCATTTTCATGCCTCTTCCTTTTTTATGTGTTTGGTTTCCTCTGCTTAAAATTCAATCTCCTTTCCTTGACATTGTTTAGGAATGTTTTTAGCTGAAAGTAACCCAAACACTAAGAACAGCTTAAATCAACAAAGGCTTATTTTTCTCATATGTTTCCAGGAAGATGATGATAGGCACTATTGCTTCAGAGACTCTATGACCTACAAGTCAACTTTCTGTGCAGAAAGAGGGGGAAATGAGCCTCAGGTCCCTTTCATAAGGAAAAAAAGAATTTTCCTAAAAGTCCCAACCTGACAGAATTGCCTTGTATCTCACTGGCCATTCCTATATCAGAGTTCAGGTTTGGCTACAAGGGAGGCTGCAAGAGTGCAAGGTAGGTTTAAAATGATTGACTTAGATCCCTCATGCTCTGTGGGCTTGGTGCTATGATGCTGTTATAGGAAATAAGAGGTGATATTTATCATATAGAAAACAAGTTCTGAATGCCTAATATGCTCAAGGAAATCTTGTCTCATTTCATATAAATGAAAATCATGACCCACAGAGGAAATGTTACATACCCAGGGTAACTGGGGCTAGAGGTGATGAGAGAGAATGAAGTAGAAGTGACCCCGGCCCCTAAGTGTTTATCAGCCATTTAAGATGGGGAGATTTTTATGGGAAGCGAATGGCATGAGTGGTGGAAACTCCTCATGGGAGGAGTGGGCACAGGCCTATATCTTTGTAAAATGCAAATCTCTAGTGATATAACTATGTTTTTAAGTTTGGAGCTTCAGAAAAGCAAGAGACAAATGGGGCCTCTGTAACTGACCCTGGAGGATTTGAGCTCCAGAAAGGTGTTATCTGGTACAGGAAAGGGGCGAGGAATTCCAGGGTTCAAAGAACAGGACTGGAGCCCTGCTGTCAGTATCTCTGTGGATTCAGTAAGGAGATGTGTGACCAACGAGAATCTGTGCTGGTATTGGATGCTAAAACTGCCATTAATGATTTTAGCCAGTTCTTTGATTAGTGCACAGACCTAACATCCAGAGAGAGGCCACTTCCTCTAATGATTCTTGCGGATCATACACTTACACTAAAACAACATCCCCAGATGTTTTTTTGGAATTAGGAAACAAACAAACAAACTATTTTAATCAATGTCTTTTTTTCTATGAATGGAGGACTGGATAATAGACTCTTCCTCTAGGGAAACGGGAAGGACTTGTGCCAAGAAATATGAATGAATAAATTTATCAGAGTCTATTTACTTTCAGCTCCTGTATTAGTCAACTTTGTGTTATGACAAAAATTACCTAAGGCAGCCAACTTATACAGGATTTTATAACTTACAGCTTTGGAGGTTCTGAGTCCAAGATTAGGCAACCCCATTGGTTTGGCCTCCGGTGAGGGCTCAGATATGCTGCATATCATAGTGTCAGTATATGTAGGAGCCCATAGCCATATCTCAAACCAGAGCAGAGAGAGAGAGAGCCAAGAGCCCAATGTCCTACACTCCCTTTTGAGGTCCCCAAAGACCTAACCACTTCCCATTCAGTCCCATTTCTTAAAAGTCCACAGCACTTCCCAATATCACCACTCGGGGGTCCGAATATTTGACATATGGACCCTCAGAGGACAAAAGCAATTCAACCACACCTAAAACAAAGCAGATCCTGATCCCTGACACATGGGTAGGTGGAAGCCCATATCATCTTTGGATAATTCCAGCTCTGATAATGCCTACCATTGTAAGCCTTGTTTTATTAAATATTTCTAATATGGAGAGGCAGGTTCCATTGTCATCCTCATTTTTCAAATGAAGAAGCAGAGGCAAAGAGAGGTTAGGCAGCTCTAACTGGAGTTGTTAGGATTAGAATGCAGCCATCTGGCTCCAGAGCCTGTGCTCTGACCTGGTATCCTATGGACTTCTGTAAATTCATTGCAGTGTATTTCTACGTTTAAGGAATTTCCTCCTCAAAGGTATTTGAAATCTGTTTTTCACTGCCCTCTCCAAGCCCAATACTATTACAATTCATCCATCCTATCCACCATGTGACCAGAAGCCACCAAAGTGAGCCACAAACAAACTAGGAGCTATCCTAACTGACTGCCACCTCTCATTCCTACTCCTTCAGGCTTTCTGTCCATTCCTTTGTTTACCCAGTTTTCTCTGACCCTGTGCTTAGCCCTTAAATTGCACTGATTTGGGCTTCTATGGTTTTAAAAGATAAGGATTGTCTTGCTTTCTGTCCTTGAAATGGATCTCCTGGATGCTTTGGCTAATTTTAAAGAACAAAGTCAAGCCCCCAGGACTCCAATTTCAGTGTCAACTAATTCTGCTCCAGACTCTCAAGAAGTGTGCCATCTGCCTTCCAGTTTCACTTTTGTCTTTCTTAGACTCAATTTTTGCAGCTAGCATTTTGTGAGCTCTTGTTTTATACCAAGAACTGTACCAAGCACTTGATCTGTGTTCTCAATTATTCCACCACTGCCTCCCAAAATCTATGGAATTGGTATTATCTCTATTGTACAGGAAATAATGGGGCCCCGGTGAGGTTCAGTCGCTTATCTAAGTTCACACAGCTTAAGTGGGGACACCGGACCAAAAAACCAAGACCGGACCAAGACCAGATTTCTCTTTAGGCCATCTCAGAACAAATCTGTCTTTAGATGATGGCATTACTTAATAATTCTCACATTTCCATGAGTCTTCTCCAGTTCTAACAAGTCATAGATCTAACCTCACTCCTGTTTCTTGGATGAACCCTGTGTTAGTCCGCTTTTAGAGCTCGGTCTAGACCCTTCTCTCTACTCCAGGTGTGCTCTGATTAGCACAGCATGTACAGTAGGCCTAACACTTGTTTTCATCCTTTATAGTCTATTTTCAGCAATAAAGCGATATATTACTCCTGCAATCTCTAGGATCTCAGTCAACAGAAATGATTCCAGAGAAAATTTGCTACTGAATTTGTCTACTGTTACCTGTGAAAATGGACACAGCCACAGCGAGCGGAAGTCAAGGAGATGTCAGGAGAAACCATTCCCAGTGAGAGGTCTGTGGTCTGTTAGAGGATCCCTTTGCAATGCCAGTGGGGGTGGTTTTGACTGAGTACACATTGGCTCATATGTAAGGCATCACTCTATACCAAATGCCAATGGCCCAGTTCTTTTCTGGAAATTTCCAAGGGGGAAAGGCTAGCTAGAGGCCATCCGATATCCTTACCTTTATGTTAAGCTCAGCAGTTAGTGTTTTTGATGCTAGGCCCTCTTGGTCCTTGTGATCTGTGACATAATGGAATCAAATTAAAGGCCCATTTACCAGCTTTATTGCCGATTATTTATAATACTTTGGTTCCAAAGTGCTTCTTTATAGAGTGCTTAAGCTGCCATCTCTGGATAGAGCTCGCCATAAATGCCTTCACATGCACAGCACATTATGTCCCATAGCCGCAGCAAAAAAGGGAAAAGATTATTCTCAATTATTTCATATAGACTATTTTATTGTTTTATTGTAATAAACTGTCATACCTTATGCCTCTTTAAAATCAATAGTTTGCATTAAAAATAATGAAGCAGGGCTATTAATCTTGCTTAGCATTTCTGCTATTACTTTCTGATAGTGAATCTGTAATATAGCAAAGGTAATAATTACTCACTTCCAATCAATAGGAACATTTTCAAATGCTCTATGTGTCCCACTATGATTGCATCCATGGGAGCTGATGACAATGCCGGGCGGCGTGGGGTGGGGTGGTAAATTTACAGACTCCTGGTTGGCAGAAGTCCTCCCTGCTTAGAAGAATCTGTCTGCACATTCTCCGACTCCCAGAGCATCATTTTTAATTCTTTAAGACAACAGATTGGTTAAATATTTGGGCTTTGGAGTCAGATAGCCTTGGCTTACTTCCAACTTCTCCTACTTACCATTAGCAGCTGTGAAAGACCCTAGACATGCCATTTATATATACTGCCTCAGTTTACTCATCTATGAAAAGGAAAGGATAATGTCTACCTTGCAGGATTATTGTAAATATTATGTGCAGAACTTCACGGAATATGCTTTTCACTGTGTCTGAAAGGCAATAAGCTTGCTATGAGTGATAACTACTATTATTATGCCAGGCAGTTTGGGGTTGGTAAAGGGCCTAATAGATTCTTGTTTCCTAAAGAATTAGTGACAAAAGCAGGTGGAGTGGCTGGTGCCGTTTCTACCCCTCTGTTTCTTCAGATCAATTTGGCATACAAAGTTCTAGCTGTGCTTTCTGGTGGTCCTCAGTGTGGGGACTTGAACCTTGACAGAGGAAATTAAGCCATCAATTCAGTTGTAATGCGAGAGACTTTTAAATCCCAATGCTTGGCTCTTTAGCAAAATCTCTGCAGAGACGGCACAGGCATGAACACTTGGCTTTGTCAGTAAATACCCTTTGATCAACACTCAAGTCAAATATAGGGAGAGTAGAGATGAGGAATGCTTAAGCCATAATTGATGGCCTGGCTTTTCCGATTCCATTTAATTCAATTCAACAACTGTTTATTGAACAGCTAACATGGGCCAGGAGAAAGGAGAGGTGCCGGAGGGTAAAGAGATTCAAAGAATAGTAAGGCATAATATTTGCTGTTTAAATATCTTAAAATCTAGGCAAAGAGACACATGTCATCAAAGTAACCTGAATCCAAAGTGCAGAAAGGAAGATTGATTCTCTCTACTAGGGAAAGGTTATTTGAACTGAAGCATGAAAGAAATGAGTAGAACTTCATCGGGGAAATGGAAGGAAAGAATATTGTGGGCGGGAGGGACAAGGAAGGCAAATGTCAAAAGGTGGGAAAGCATACGTCCTAATATAGCTCTACTAGTGTAGAATTCTTCTGGAGGACTCACTGCCAAAAACACATCTCAGGGGATGATCCACTCACTATTCTTCAATATTCACCCTAGGCTCCTAAAACCAAACCACAAAGTATTTATGCTTTTTAAACTAAGTACCTTCTGTTTTACATCCCTTTGAGCTTCCATTTGCTATTTCTTTGACTCTTGGTTTTTTCCACCTGCATATTTATTCTTCTGGGGAACTCAGTTCAAACATCCTCTCCTCTGTGAAGCCTTCCCTGATACTCCCAGGTAAAAACACACTGTGCCACAATTCTGCATATCTAGAATGTGTGACTGTACATGTGAATGGATAAATAAATGGGAGAATGGAATCATGTGCAGTATATTTAGAAAATGGCAAGCTGAAAGAATTGGGACAAAACCTCTCTGAGGAAACAGTGAGTTGGACTCACATGACAGCTAAGGACTGGTTTCATTTTGTGGTGGAGAATCATTGGAGAGCTTCAAATACAGCTGCAGATTTCCACCATTGTTCTGTAAGAAGATGAATCTCACAGCAGTGTGTGGAAGAAGTTGGCATGGGGGAAATTAGAGGCAGAGTGACCGATTTAGTTGATGAGATAACCAAAATGAGCTATAGCTGAAATGCAGAGAAGGAAGTGAGGAACATTTTACAAAAAGAACATAGATGCTGGCAAAAGATTGATCAGAAAGGGAAGAAGCATATAGAGGTGGGTATGAATCTTCTCTTATAGTTCCTCTTATCACCAAAGAGAGGTATTGGGAAGGAATGCTCTTTCACCACTTCTCCTTGACCCCCTCTTGTTTTAGGAGGTAAATTACTAATCTGTTCAGGTCAGATTCCTAGGACAAAGGTTTTTTAATATACAACCAAATAGGGTCATTTGAGCATTAAAAGGTAATGTTTAAAATTATGGACTCTTCTATACTTGGCTTTCATTTTAGTCATATCAGTAAGTTAGCTGATCAAATCTGCATCTTCGCCTTCTCCCCCCTGTCAGTAACTCTAGGACTCTGGTAGTCAATATATGGTTTGTAAAATAGCATTAGCAGTATGAGGAGCTTAGAGAAGCGTAGAATCTCAGGCTCCACTCCAAAGCTACTAAATCAGAGTTTGCATTTTAATCAGATTCCAGGTAATTATTTTGAATATTAAGTTTTCAAAGTACTGTTCTAGAAAATTATCTCTTGGATGCCCCACAACTACCTAGAAAGCCTAACTTTTCCCCTGGGCTACCCATTAGAATCACCTGGGGAACTTTTTAAAAATCCTAATTCCCAAGTCTACATTTGAGAACAGTTAAACCCAAATCTTGGGGAGTGGATTCCAGATAGCGGCATCTTTAAAGATGGCCAAGTGATTCCAATATCCCGTCGAGGTGGAAGACTAATGACCTAAAGGTGAGATTTAGATCTGGACTCTCCTTTCTCCTCCCCCTTGCCCCATCTAGCCGTTAGTTCTAAGCCAAGTGCTCCAGTCCAGTTTAGCAAAGAGATCAAATTTGGTTTATGGAATAGGTCCCACCAAAAGTAAGATGGAATTTTGATTTCTCATATTCTGTTATCGTTTGTGTTTATTGTCCTCAGGATTTTTGCATCAGGAGGAATAAGTGGTATAAGGCAGGATTCAGGGATTCTCATGTGTCTCCTAGTCAAGTACTATATAATAATGCTCCAACCAACTACCTGTCATTAAGGCAAAACTTGGGTCTGCATGCTAGCAAGAATAGAAACACAATTGACTTAAACAGGAAAGAGGAAAGCTTCCAACTCCGCCCGCTCTCTCTATGCCTCTCTGTGTGAGCACCCTTGCCTGGCACATGTCAGGCATGCTGAGCTGATTATTTCATGCAGTAACTTTCACCTGTTGAACTCAGTCAGTTGAGTTTCCCCCACTCCTCAATATTGTAGATGAAAGCATCTGACCAGAGGTTAGATTCAGTCCATATTTTATATAATGAAACAGTAATGAAAAAAAGAAAAACAGAACATTAATTCTCTGTGATGATATCACCAAGAAAGGAGGAAAAAAAATTCATCCCATGAAGTTGGTTTTATTGTAATAATATAGGGCAAGCATTTGTCTGAGTCAGGGGCGGCAGCTGCTGGTTATAAAGCACTGTAATAATGAAGACCAAATTGAATTATCTTCAGCCATGATTAAAGATCAAAGACGATTTTTTTTTAATAAACTCAGTCTTGTTTTTCTTTGTCAGAGATGGTTTAGGTTAAGCTATCAGCTAAACTGAGATGGAAAAGTGAAGGATTTTTCAACAAAACAGGCAAGCAACAGAGAAATGCAGGAAGGGACAGATGTATTTGGGGGTGGATGTGAAAGCAGGTAGCTGTACAGGTAAATGAACAGCAGGCTCTGAGGTAGTCGGACTCTCTCCAAGGGCAATCAAGGAACAGGACCACACCCCTTATTGCTGGAAATGGTGTAGACAAGAAAAATCATAACAAAAAATATCAGCTACCACTTTCTGAATGTATACTCGGAACCAAGTACTGAATTAGATGCACTATAATATTTATGTGATTATCTGAATTAAAAAATAACCCACTAGGCAGGTATTGTTTCATTTTTATTTTTTAAAGTGGCCTAAAAAGGTGTAATAATTTGCTTCAGGAATTTGTGGAGTTAGAATTTAAATATGTTTATCTTATTCTTAAACCTACAACTCTTTTCCTGGCGTATTTTCTTCCAATTACCATAATTACATTAACACTGGGGTGCAGGAAGAGTGAATGCACTTGAATATCCCTGTGCAAATAGGAGACACTTCCTTCAGGGGAAAAAAGAAAAAAAAAAAGATGCACTTCCTCCCACATGTAGTTCTTTTAAATTTCAAGGAGTTGCTTGACCTCTAAGATCACATCCATGTTATGTAAATGCCCACATTAAGAAAGCTTGTCCCAAAGACTTAATGAGTGGAAATCGGAAGGAGAAAAGACAGACAAGAAAATGCATTAGAGGATTCACAAGGAATGTGTTGGACTTGCTCTGTTTGGAGCAACTATATTTTTGGAATTTTGTTCTCTTAAAATTGTCTTTTGAATTAACATAATATACATGAATTTGCATAATTTCAAATTAATGCTTAAACAGCCCTATCAGCCAAAATATATCTGGTGTTGGGAGAGGATGTGCACACTACCAATTAGACTTGTGTGATGTCAATCAAAATCCAACCATGCGGTGTCTGAAAGGGGCCTGAGCCACACTGACATCAACCACAGGTCATTCTCTACACAAGGATCATACTGTCACCACATACTCACCAGTGTAATAGAATGTGCTTTATTATAGTGAAGTGATTTTGTTTTCAATGGATTATTTCTGAAAATACTACTTTTTAAAATGTGCTGGTGTCTAATGTCCTATATTTTCTGTGGGCTGATGTGAAGCAATGCAGTGCTAGATATACATAAAACCAGCCTGTAACCTCCTCTGCTCTCCTCAGCACCAGGGCACTGACTTTCTCTGACCTCATGAGCATTCCTCAACATGCATGTGGTTCTTTATAACTTCTTTTCAGTCACTTTATTCTGCTTCTGCTATATTCTGTTTTTCCTTCAAGGATGACTTTCATTTCTCTCTTAAGCTGATGCCATCTGGATTAATTCAATTCACGTACACTTGAGAAAAATTTGACTTGAACTGGTCCCCACAGCCCTTCTGGACAGCAAGGGGTGAGGCCATTGGCCACTGTTGGAGATTTAAGCCATGACAGATAATATAAGCATAGGAAAGAGGAGAAACTCAGAATTTTGAGCTTGCATTTTGTGCTTTTTGGCATTTTTTTTTACTAGTGGCATTTATCTGACTTGACCTTTACATTATCAAAAGGCATTCATGTGATTCTGAGAAAATGGTGGAGTAGGAAGCACCAGGAACCTGTCTCTCCACTCGACAACTGCACAGCCAGAATCTGTCCAATAGAACTCCCTTAGAGCTCTGAGTTTGTTGAAGGCTTGCAACTTGCAGGGGAAGGCCTGGGCAGTAAATTGTGGCTAATTCTGGCCAATTTCAGCTCTTATCACAGCCACTACTCATCTTCATACCACGCCCCTGTGACTGGCAGCTATGCACATGTTCCTGCAGCAGCCAAAAGGTAACCTTTCCTTCACATATCAGGGACCCAGGAGCTGATTGCCAAGTGCCATTTTTGATCACAGAAGTGCAGATAAAGAGGGCAGGAGTCATTATTGTTATACCTCCCTCAACTGTTGCAAGTCCCACTGACTGAAGTGGCTATCAGGGGACTTAAAGAGCCAATATTCTGATATTTAAACCCATTCATATTCATTCTCTCTCTCTCTCTCTCTCTCTCTCTCTCTCTCTCTCCTTTTTCCCATTTTTGGAGACAGATGATTAAAGAATAGAACATTCAAAAACAACCGTACATACAAAGAAAATTAGAAAGGGGCCATGAATGCCCAGGGAAAGATACAGGCTCAGAAAAGATCTGAGAAGGTCTTGAGTTTACACCTCAGGCTTGCAACAATAAAGAAATCAAATCAAAACAAAAACAGTAACAGGAACAAACACCAGAAATCTCCGTAAAGGGGAAGTATCTGATATCCAGACACATCCTATTAATAGAATCAACTATCTTGTTTTCAAAAAAACAAAACAAATCCAGAAAGCATACAAAGAAACAGAAAACTATGGCCCATTCAAATAGAAGATAGAAGATAGGGCTGGGGATATAGCTTAGTTGGTAAAGTGCTTGCCTCACGTGCACAAGGCCCTGAGTTCAATCTCTAACACCACAAAAAAATAAATAAATAAAAGAGTAGATAGATAGATAGATAGACAGATGCATAGACAGGTGATGGATAGACAGAAACTGTTCCTAAAAAAAAGACCTTATGACAAAAACAAAGATCTTCAAAGGTGGACGGTGATAAAGTCAAGGAAACAATGTAGAAACAATATGAAAATACCAAGAGAACTTTGCAAAATCTAAAAGAACGCCAAAAAACAAATTTCTGGAACTGAAGAGTAGAATAACTGAAATGAAAAAGAAATTAGAGTGATTCAAAGGCAGATTTGAGCAGCAACAGACTGAGTGAGCTTGAAGCCACAAACATGGAAATTACTGAGTCAGATGAACAGAAAGTGCAAAGATGGAAGCAATTGAGACCTCAGTTCCTAATTAGCCTCCCACGGTTCTCTCCTCCTTTTAGTACTTTGAATACAGCTGCACACTACTTTCTGGCCTCTAAAGTGTCTGGTGAGAAATCTGCCGATAATCTTATTAAAGATCCCTTGTATATGATGAGTCACTTCCCTCTTGCCACTGTTAATATTTTTGGTGGTTGTTTTTGGCATTTGCAGTTTTGACAGTTTGATTATATTAGACCTCACTGCAGAACTCTAAGTTTATTGGACCTTGGGGATGTTTCTATTTGTGTCTTTCATCAAACTAGGAGGTTTTCAGCCATTATTTCTTCAAATATTATCTATCATCCTCTCTTTCTCTCTTCTCCTTGGGACCACCCAAAATGCAAACATTGATCTTTTTTATGGTCCTTTGGGTTCTTTGGGCACAATTCATTTTTATTCATTTTTTTTCCATGAGGATCTAGTGTGGCCCCGTATTGACACACTAGAGGAAAAAAATGGCCACACCTCTGCTGAGATTCCACAGTTTTACATCAAATGCCAATAAAGGAATTTACGATAAAGCCGTGGGACACTGGCCCCTAGAAAGGCAACTGACCTGCCAATATATAGTGCCCAGTAGCCTCAGAAAGGTCAGGACTTTTCTGACAGATTGTAGGATTCCATGCAGGATTCATATAGTCCCTTAGGGGTTCCCAAACCCAGGCCAGCC
The DNA here is from genome assembly GCF_001458135.2 of Marmota marmota marmota. NCBI lineage: Eukaryota > Metazoa > Chordata > Mammalia > Rodentia > Sciuridae > Marmota > Marmota marmota. The sequence continues at coordinate 13,265,273 of NW_026000051.1, forward strand.
TTCAATTCATTGTGTTGCCACAGAGCATAGCCTAGATTTCTGGGAAAAGAGAATGGTAAGAGTGAAGCAGTGCTGTGAGGCACGGTGCTTCTCTAATTTCAATGTAGAATTAAGACACTTGCAGTCTTGTTAAAATGCAGATTCTTACTCACAAAGTCTGGGTTGAATCTGAAATGAACTTTCAACTATGTCCAAGCTTCTAGGGGTATTGAGCATCTACCTGGTCCGTGGGTCTCATTTCCAGTAGTAGTAGAAGAGCATGGAGTTTTGGAGTCATGCAGACAACTGTTTTTTGAGTGAGCCCAGGGTAGTCACTTAATTACTCTGAGCTCATTTTCCCACCTAGAAAAATGATTCATCTCCTAGGATTGTTGTAATATGATTGTAAATACTTAGTAAAGCATTCTAGCACAATAAAACATAGCAAGAGAAAATTTTCTACCACATCTTTTGTTTCGGTTCCTGCCTGGCCCTTGAGTAGCTAATTTAACGGGCTCTCCCCCTAAGCCACTGAATTGGCCATGTACCAGTGGGTGGAACTGCTTCTGCTCCTGTCTGGGTACATTTTGCCTCCTTGGAGAAAGACAAGTCAAGTCTGGACATCTACCGCATTTCACTTGTGCATGCAATTGAGCAGCTCTAGCTGTAACTATTGTGCAGACTTCAGGGTAAAAGACTAAGCAGACTGCTTAGATGTCTAAGCCTCATGCTCCCAGTAGGCTTGTATCCAAGCTCAGTATTGGAGATTTATTGGTTAAGCTATTAACATAGACAAACTTTGTCTCCCACATGGATATTTTTCCTTATATAGACCATTATCTCAGTTGACAGCCATCAAAGCATATCAGCAGCAGACTGCATTTTGACCATTTATTCAATTCCTGGCTTGTTATATTTCAGTATTTTTTCAGAAGTTCATCTTGATCTCTTAATCATAACCCCCGTCATTCCACCACCTGTACCACCCCTTTCCCTCTTATTGTCACAGCCATCAACATCATCAGCAACAGCTTCATCCTCGTCCACAGAAGACTCAACACAATTTTGTTCAATTTGAAATGCACTGAACTTGCTGAGTGTGTGCTGTGCGCTGGATACTGTGGTCCTGTCCTCTGCATTTGCATAGAGGGAGGGACTGGCTCCATGTGAAGGATCTGAGTGAGACTGACATACTTGTTGTAGGCACTGGGGATATTAGGCTGAGCAACTCCAAGTCCCTGCCATCAACTGGCCCTGGGGATGAAGAGATCAAGAAGAATGGCTTAACTCAGTGACTACAGAAAACTTGGATCTCAAGTGGTGATTTTCATCAGTGAACAGGAGGACAGAGGGAATGGGGGGGAAAAACAACAAAGTCTCCCCAAGCTTAGAGCCTGGGCTGGAAAGGGAGGAGCATGCTGGCCTTGAACAAATACAGCAGCCAGGAGATCTGCTCACACTAGCTATAGGATTCTTATCTGGTTTGGACTTTATCTGAAATTAAAATCATACCTGACATATGAGGCCCTGGAAGAAATGCATCGTGCCTTTCCCACCTAACATTATCTCTGTCTAGTTTCTGTGCAATAAGAAGCCTGGAACAGAAACCTCTCTCCCCCCTCCCTGCCCCTTTCTTTCTGGAAGGAAAGTGGTCTTCCTTTAAGCCAGGGCTTATAGAATGAAATCTGAGGATGGCTCTATTGGTCATAGAGTTACACAGTGACTTCTGTTTGGAACTGGAGTCTGTTTCTAGGCCCAAAGTAAATTCCTCCTGTTCTGGTCCCTAAGGCTCATGTGGAACAAGCACAGTGCGCGATTCTTGGTGGCTTTTGATGGCATCACTCTAGTTATTTCCACATTTCTTACTCAATCTTGCAAAAACCCTATAACAAAGATGGAATTACTATTACCATTTTACTGCTGAGGACACTAAGTCTCCCATGGTACAGGGACTTTTAAACATAAACTTTGGATTAAAACTCAAGTCCTTTAAGTCTGACTCAAAACCCTTTTTTATAGAGAATGGATTGATCAGTGGGTCATGAGGTCACCATACCAACTATTCAACTCTATGATTATAGTGGGAAAACAGCAATGGATAATACAAAAATAAATGAACAGTTCTGTGGTTCCAATATTGTGTCACTGTGTTTACTTATAACACAGGCAACCAGTACATGGGCTATACATAGTTTGCTGATCTCTATTTTAGAATGTTCTTTGAAATCTTACTAACTACACATTAGTTATCTATGGCTTTCCATTCTGGGTTACAAGGTTCTAGGACTTTTAACCCAGGCCTGGTCTTAGGCCTAAATCCCACCCTGGTATTTCTTATGCAACACATGGTCCCCATCGATCATTGACTGCACTATATCCTCATATTAGGACATGGGCATCATTAAGGTACATGACCCATATGCCCCTTACTTAGCTTCACAGGATGGCCTATTATTTAATTTTAGGAATTCTTTCATATTAAGTCTATTAAGCTACACAGCAGATCCCGTTTTCTATCACAGTTTCAGAAAAATACATACATACTTTTTTTTTCCCTACTGGCAGTTTTCCTATTGACCATCCACAAAGGCAAAAAGCAAAATATTAAGTTGTAACTCAGGGAAAGTATTTATGCCATGGGCTGAGATACTGTGAATCAGGTATTTACTTTTCAGTAAAGACTAGAGATGAATGAATAGTTAGCATGTCTATTAAACTCTCTATCAGACATCAGGTATTGTAAGTGAGCCAATATTTGCAATTGCAACTAGAGAACATTTTACAAATACAATCACAATATCATCCCCTCATGGGGGTGGGAGGTCATGGCTTAGGATTGTCAGAGACCATCCTAAAAAGAAACTAGCAGATGCTCAAACCAAGAGATGATAACTGAACAGGAAGCCTAGCCAAGACAAAAGATTAAGATGAAGTCAAGGGAAAGACAGTTTGAGAAGCCTCCTAAAGTTAATTGTAAAATCAATGTCCAATTTAAAAGTTTTGATACAAAGGTGGACCAATCCATCCTAAAGGGCCTGTAAAGGAAGAAAACTGATTTGTTTGATATGAATGTATTCAAGATTCTTAATTAGCACTCAAGAAATTTGCTTTGTACTCGAGAAATTTTGGTGAAAGGATAATCCACTGGTACTGTACAGCAGTATCTAGCCAACTTCTCTGTGAGAGATGATCCAAAGAATCAGAAATCCAAACATTTGGTCATTCATTCACAGATTCATGCATGTATGTTTTTATTCATTTATTCATGCAAGTATTCATCTATTCCTGGATTAATTTGCATAGTGGCCTCCCAAGATATATTTAAATGCATAAGTTCAGGAATTCATTTATTCATCCATGCACAAAGTCATTTATTCATGCATCTATGAAACTTTGATTCACTCCTTCAGTCGTGGAGTCTTAAAAGTATTCATTTAATCTGTTCAGAAAATTGCCATTTAAAACTTTCTGTACAAAAAGCATTGGATTAAACTGTGTGTAGAATGAAGATGATTTCCTATACTCACAAAGCGCCCACAGGAGAGGGAGAAAAAGGGATGAGCTTCCAAATGCTAAATATTATGGCAATACAAAATACATGTTGCATGCAGAGCTTCATAGACGTTCACAAGCAAGGAAGATTCGCTTCCATTTGGGGCTGAGGTGTGAAGTGTAAAAATAAATGGCTCAAGAGAAAGTGGTCTTTTACATGATGAATGATCAGTAGAGAGAATTTAGACAAGACCCTCTAGACCAAGGGGACCCCATGAGCTTATACAAGGGGATAAGAAAAAAACAATGATACACAGAAGAGGCTGAGGAGTGATGGGAGCTCAGTAGGGCTGGGAAACAGGGATTGGAGAGGCACGGGACGCTAATAGAAGCATGAAAGACAAATCATGAAGCACCTTGGATGTCAAGCTAAGGATATGGGACTTGATACTATACGTAGTAACAAGCTGCTGAAGTGTTGTGCAGAGAAATCTATCAGAAATGGGCACAAAGAGTTTAGTTAGATAAAGGGATATAGAGCTTGGCCTGGATTTTCTGTGATCATCATAATACCAACAGGTGTCCTTGAAAACAGAGGCAGGTAACTTTGGCCTCTGCATGAGCCAGCACACCAGCAAGCCCTTTCCTCCCCACTGCACCATCGACTGCATCATCAGCCTCAGCCCCCGTCACCACTGAGTGGTCACCAGCCCTCTGGCTACTGGAAGAAGAACAGAGCAGACTGGGGGATGGTCGGCGGGCAGCATTACCCACAAAGCGACTTCGGGAGTTTGTCTTCTTCCAGCTAGCCTCTCTCCTCCCGATGCTTCTCAACCTTGGTCTGAGCTAATGAACCTCAGAGAGCAAAGCTGTCTTTTGCTTGTTTGTCATTTTGAGGTTTTCTGGTTGATTAAGATCTACACCAGCAGGAGGATATAAAATCACCAGCAATTCTTTGCTGAGGATCACAGGGCACTTTCAACCCCTCCTGACAAAAACGCTGAACTTAATATAAAAATGCTGTCCCAACCACTTTAGATGAGAGAAATTGTTAAAAGGATTTTTTTTTTCCTTTCCCTTTTTTCCATCTGAATTGTTATTTTTTTTCCCGTCCTCTTATCATTTTCTGCTTTGTTTCACACCCCCTGTAAATCAGGTATCTTTTTTAAAAGAGCAAAAATTGAATGCCTAGTTACAGACAAAAACTACAAATGGATCTCACTCTGTATGAGGCAAAGGGGAAAAAAAAGTGATACTTGGTGACACTTTGAGGTTTACTTTTCCCCATCAAACCCTGGTCCTTCCTCGCCTGTAGACCATTTTGGCACCTGGCCCAGCCCCTCCCCGAGGCCTAACCTGCATCTTTGAAACTCCTAACTCTTACTGGGAAAAGAATGCAGCTTTTACTGCTTCAGTCTTCTGGGGGAATGTAATTATCTAAGCTGGCATAGATCCAGGACTCAGCTCCCCCATGAAAAGGATTTCTTATGAAAGATTAAGTGGTAACACATATGTCAACAGCGCTCCCAGCTCTGGAGTAATTCTGAGCAAACAAGAAAATGGCAACCGTGTTCCTGTTTTCCAATCTGGAAACTCTCCCCGGGTCTCTTGGTACCCCAGGTGGCCGAAAGCTCTTGAATTTGTTCAGGTGTTGTATCAAGGGAGCCAACAGACAGGTGAGCGGGACAACAGGTTTATCCACTGTGAGCATTAAGGGAATGGGAGCCAGGGAAGCAGCTGGCATGGAGACAGCCCTAGGAGGCTGGCTGTTTTAGGGATGCTGCACGGGCCACTGGGTCTGCTTAGCCCCGGCCTCCTCCCTGGTTCCTGTAGCCCTCCGCCTTGGCTGGCATGGCAACACTGCCCTCTGCTGGGGAAGCACTGTCATCACACCCCACCCAAGCTCCCAAGGCCAAGGACTGGGCTGGGAGCATGATGGGGAGAAGAAAGGCTTGACAACCAAGCACCTCTAGGGTCAGCTGCGTGTGACTGGAGTGTCAAGAGTCCACATCTCTGATGTCTGCTTTAACCCAGGGTTGTGGAACCAGACAGCTCAGCCCTGCCTTTGCTATGTGGCCCTTTCTGAAGTTCATCACAGAATGAAAGTCACCTACATTACAGGAATAGGGTGAATACAAAATGCATGTTCCCTTTTCAGCAAGGGCAACCACACATCCTCATTTCCCCAGGATGGTCTCAGTTTATAGCTGTGTAATCCCTTCTGTTCTTAAAAGAGTGCCATGCAAATGATAAATTATATGGTCAGACTATCCATAGTCTAGGACACCCTGCCTGTCAGAGCAGCTACTCCATGAATCCTAGTCTCTCTCTCCTTTATTAGAATGCTGTTCTTCTACTGTGGATGCCTATGTTCCTTATTAAAGGGACAGGTGATGCTGTTTTCTTTCCTTTTCTTTCTGTGTAGCAAACTAGACATTAGCTTTTCCTCATCCAGTAAAGAAAGCAGCATAATGCCGTTAGGAAAAACCAGTGGGGATAAGGAGACCTAGACAAACAAACCAAGCCAACAAACCCCAGTGAGAGCCTAAGCAAGCCCTCTTCCCTTCTCCAGGTAGGAAGGATGATAAAATATCTCTAGCAAAGAAGATACAAAATTGCAGTATGTATAGACGCAGCAATATAATGTACATTTATTTCTTCCAAGCCTGACAAATGTGGGGAATTATTGAAATGTCCACCACCATGAAAGCTCAAATCAGTGACAATGGCCAAATTTTGTTGCATTGATGTCCCTGAGGAGAAGCTGGCACCAATGCCAGGGTGGCAGCTGATCCACAGATCTATTTACATAAATTTGCATTGGTGCGATGTTGGAAAATAAATGCCGATGTTAAGGAGAATGGTTTTCTCCTAGACTAAAGCATCCAACAGAGCATAGCAGCAAAGAGCCCTGGCTTTGGAATCTGGCCCGTTACCTTCTACTTATGCGACCTTGGATGAATTATCACCTCCGTGTACTGTTTCTTTATCTAGAAATGGGAATTACAGTAACACTCTGCAGAAGGTTGGTGCAAGGATTAAATGAGTTAACATGTATGAAGGATTTAGAGAACCCCTGGCCTATTAAATGTTCAAATATTAGCTACTATTATTATCCCAGAATCTGCCAGTTGCCCCCCCACCATCAACCTCAGTAACATAGCCTCTGTGGTCTCCCTTCTGTAAATCATAGAAGTTGGAAATTTAGAGCTGGGAGGGAGGGAATTCAGAACCTCTAATCAGTCATTTTCCAACTTTTATTTTATTTCTTCTAAAATAACCATGGAACACTTTTTGAAAATGAAAGCTTACATGGAAACCCAGCAGGAGGAGCCAAGCAGCATTGTGGTTAAGAAAATGGACTTTATAGACAGACAGGTCTGATTTCTGGTTCTGGCAAAGCTGCTTATTAGCCTTGTGACTTAGGGCAAATGATTTACCTTGGCTTGAAGCCTGTTTCATAAAGTGTAAAATTGCAATAGTAATTGTAAATATTTCATAAGGTTGTTATGAAGCTAAATGACTTCACACCTATTGAGTGTTTAGTGCAATGCCTGGTACCTAATAAGGGCCCAATAATTATGTTAACTCTTGAGATTTTAATAAGTGAAAGAGATACAAGCAGAAGCACTCCAGATGAAGTAGGCAAGAGAATTGGAACTACCCAGGGGGATCCAGGGAGTATCTATGACATTGCAGAACGCAACTTAACAGCTCCTGATCTAAGCCAACATTTGGAAACCAAGATCCAGAATGTTCCCAGCCTCCAATCACGCCTAATGTTAAAATTAACATCTCCCCTTGCCCCTAGCCAGGGTTCTAACTGTGCTACTGTCACTTGGTGGCTATGTGATAGTCTTCCTCCCTGCTAGCCCTTAAAGCCATGAAACAGCTTCTGTGGATTAAACACTTTTTTTCCCCGGACGGAATTAAGCTGCTGTGCTAGACGATGCAGCATCCCCTGCAGTCGGTTCCCAATGGGGTGAAAGTGTCCTGAACTTCCACTTCTAACATTTCGTGCTCCCTTCCTGTGCCTTCCACAGCTCACAGCCGGAGGGTGAATGAGTCATTTGGTTAAAAATAAAAACACTACCATCCTTCCCTCTAATGGCTTTGTTCATGATCACTGCAGGCTGGCACTGATGTGTTTTCAGAGCAGCCAGGGACAGCCAGTGGGCAGTCCAGAAAGCTGGGCTACCAGAGATTTGTCATCACCTTTGTTTTGTCGAAACACAGGGATCCAGCCAGCCCTGCCTTGCCGTGGCTGTGGCTGATATGAGGGTCTGAACTACATTAGCACAGGGTAGAAGAAATGTCCAGGTTCCAGAAGAAGACCGTAATGGACTCAGGAGTCCCAAAGTCAGAGGATAGAAGATAAAATTCATAGCCCACAAGGAACTAATCCAATCCCTTCATTTGACCAAGACTCAGAAATGCAGAAAAACTTATCTCAGGCCGCTTAGCTGAGGTTCTGGTGTGTAATAACTGCTATTGCTACTAGTACTTCTCTTTGCCGTTCCCAGCACTGTGCTAAATCCTCTGGGTTAATTTTCTCATTCAGTCATCAAACAATTCTTGGAGGTACACATTGTTATCCTCCTCATTTAACAGAAGAGAAAAACTGCAATTTAGAGAGGTTATTTGCCTAAGCTCCACCAACTAGTGTGAGGTTGAATAGGAAGATGTAGGAAGTGAATTCATTTGAGCCTGGAGGGGGGGTTCCCAAGCACTGGATCCTCAACATTTGAGGATTTATTTGCTTATCTGTGTGCTGAGAGACAAGGATCATGCCTCATTAATTATGGAATCCCCAATTCTTAGCATAGTACCTGATCAGGAACATATTTGTTGAGTTCATGTGTGATGACCCCATCAGGAGCACAGCGTTTCTCCTAGTTGAGGTATTGGCTGCTATGAAACCTTGCTCAGGGCGACTTCCACCAGTGAGCTTGGAGCAGCATCTCTCATCATTCTCCATCAGACCCAGTCTACACCTCATATATGATCAAACCGGGGAGAAGAAATGGTTTGCCGGGCTCCACTCAATGTGAGCTTCATCTCAGCATAGTGAACAGCAAGGCTTTTCAGCCTCACCAAGATGAACAGCTTGAGTTTGGTAAGTTTTTGTTGTAGAGACCTGTGCTGGGCCTTGAAACAGGCTGAGCAGCATCCTCAGCCTCTACCTCTCAGGTGCCAGTAGCTCTTCCCCCATTGTGACAAATGAAAATGTTTCCAGACATGGCCAAGTGTCTCTAGGAAATAAAAGCCCTGATGTGAACAACCCAGAATCTGCCCTGGCTTTCACATCATCTAGCTCAATATCCTTGGGGAGGTCCCTTGCCTTCTCCTCTTGACCCCCACCCCATGCAAAAGCCAGAGGGAGGTGCATTGTATATGGCCCAGATGATTGAGCCAGCTGTGATCCTTTCCTGCCTCAGGTGGGGGTGGACTTAATGATAAGTTGAGAAAATTGGTGCTAAGTGCTTTGGTACAGGTATGTAACAGTCAGAATCCATTACTTATGCAAAGGGCAGGGTGGGTTGGAGAGAGAATATTATGTTCACTGGATTTGTAAAGCCTCACAAATCATGTTTTCAACACAAGGAAAATAATGGAAGCCCCATTTCAAACTGCCCATCACTCCCAGATACTCACACTCTGAATTCTTTACCATAATGTTCATGATTTGAATCCCTCCTAATTCCTTTTCTCATTCTTTTCTTAATAGTTGGTTAAATAGATAGGAAGATAGATAGATTGATAGGAAGATAGATAGATAGATAGTAGATAGATAGATAGTCTACAGGAAATAGATGATGGTGGTGATTCATTGATATACAGATGAATAGATGGGCATATAGAGATATTCTACTGGTTCTGTCTCTCTGGAGAACCCTAACTGATATATTAACGGTCATTATCATCAACAATGTTCATATATAATTCATTCAGTTAGCTATATATTCCAGAAACTGCGCTAAGCTCTAGAATCAGACACAACTTCCCAGATGAGATAGAGGACTTGATTCTACATCTTCCTGCCATGTAACTATGAGCTCCTCTTTGGGGAAATGGGCATAATATGTGAGTTACTCAGCTCTTCATCACTGTGACCAAAATACCCAACAAGAACAACTTAGTGGAGGAAAAGCTTATTTTGGCTCATGATTTCAGAGGTTTAGTCTATGGTCAACTGACTCCATTGCCCTGGGCCTGAAGTGAGGCTAAGCATCATGGGGGAAGGACACAGCAGCAGGAAGCTAGTCAATTCACAGTGGCTGGGAATCAGGGGGCAGGGGGGAAGTGGGGGACAAGATAAGATCTCTAAGGGCACACCCGCAGTAACCTAACTTCCTTCAGCCATGCCCCACCTGCCCATAGTTACCACCCATTTGTCCATTCAAATTAAAATATGATTAGGGGCTGGGGCTGGGGATCAGTGGTAGAGCGCTCACCTGGCACAGGAGAGGCACTGGGTTTGATGCTCAGCACCACATAAACACAAAATAATAAAGGTATTGTGTCCACCTACAACTAAAAAAATACATATTAAAAAATTATGATTAAGTTATGGCTCTCATATCTAATCCTTTCACCTCCTGTGTTAACAGAGGAGTTTGGGGGTATGCCTCATATCCAAACCACAACAGTATGCCTCCTCCTTCTGCCCCAGATGTTCTGCCTACCAGAGGTCAAAGATGGAGGAGCCCTTTCTAAGCTCAAAAATGACTCTTCTCTTGGAAAAGATGGTTACCTGTGGTGGAGTCAAAGAAAATATCACAAGATGTGTAAGGCCGTAAGCATCCCAGAACCCAACGTTTTGACTATGTCTTCCACTGGTATATATTCCATGCCTCAAATGTGGATGAATGAATGAGAGAGTCTACCATCCCAGTGGCCAGCTTGGAAAACCAGGGTCACTTCTACCCATGCTCACATGGAATACATCCCATCCTGCAAGGAAATGGAGAATGATTTTTCCAAGAATTCCTCTGGAACAACTAGTTTCAGATTTCTTTGGGGGAACAGAACACTCTGACCAACAAAAATCTCATGCAAAACACACACTGTATAAAACAGAAGCTACTTGGGTTGAAGTGTGTGTGCCTGGTGAAGGGGGTGTAGGTCCCAAAGTGCCCTGACTTCTACTCCCTCCTTCACCCTTCCTTCCTTCCTTTTTCATTTTCTTTTCTGTCCTTTAACTTTTCTTTAAAATCTTGAGAATTCCCTTTTAAAAGAATCAGCTATAAATACTTTGAGCAGAATTTGGGTGTCATCCAGAGGGCGGGTGAGCCTTCTATGTGTTTCTGATTCAGTGAAAGTTATTTTTCTTCTTTGAGCCTCAGATTCCCCATCTCTAAAATAGGAGAGGTGGAATGACATTGAGCGATCCTGCCAAGCGTAAGAGTCTAGAACAAATAAGAGGCAGTCATGTAACCTACCTGCTTCTTCCTCTTTTGAAATGTTCCCTTTTATGCTATCCTGTAGCCCCACCCCTTCCTTCCTGAGGAAATCAAGGGCCAAGGGGGGACCCAAAGGCATGTATTCAGCAGCAGCAACCAAAGAACACTGTAAGGTAACTGAGACAACTCAAGCTATCTACTGGTGCAAGCTGGTGTCCACATAAATGTGATAAGAAATGACAACAAAAGACCTGCAGCTGTGATAGCAGACAGGACCCTACATTGAGCTCAATGACTGGGTCAGGTTCTAGGCAATCGAAGGAAATATCAGTGTCTGTTTCCCAACTAACTGCAGAATAGCATTCAAACATTTTCTGGCCACTATGTATGTATGCTGTGTCAAAATACCTTCAAGAACAAATAAAAGATTTTTTAAAAAAATCTGGCCAGAACCTACATCCTGGCCCCCCATGGGGCCCTGAATGAGTTGTATTTTCCTTCTTTTCATTATCTCATTTGTATCAGATGAATATTTTATATGTTCTCTTGGCTGAGATGGGACTTACTTTCTTAGGATGCTCTTTTTCTGCCACATGAATATACACATCTCCTCTTGGACTGCTGTTTTGTCTTAAATTTTCTAATATCTTGCTATTTTGATTCTGGTTGCCAGGGTGTCAGAAAGTTTATCTTCCAAATCATGCTTCTGTTACTCTGGAAATGATCTTAGACAACTTCAATGAGCCTTGGATTTCATACCCATTATTCTTTCTTGGTCAGGTTCCCAGGTTTGTGAGATAATCAAATTATTCTATAAATTTTCAAGTGCATTACAAACTACAAAGATATCATTCAAATGTTAATGCTTTTGTGGTCTAAATAGCTATTTACATTTCCAAAACCCTTTCATCTCCACAGTCATTTTCCAAATTGGGTGCCAGGGAAGTCTAGTTCCATGAAATGAAAATGAGAGTGCTCTAGGGATAAAAGTGCACAGAAGAAATAAAACAGATTTTTCAATTATGCAAATGTCTTCATGCAGACCTTCTCAGCACCTTTAAGCAAGAAATGTTTTCTACACACAGAAGGGTTTTTTTTTTAATTCTTTTGTTTCTTCTTCTTCTTTTTTTTTTTTTCCTCCTGGGGATCACTTATCTTCGTTTTCTAAAACTAATTAAACAAGAAATAAAATTTGAGAACTACTGATATATATAACCTTCTATCAAGGGAGATGCAATGTAATGACCACTTGAAAACTCAAAGTCAGGAAATCTAAGAAGGCAAAGCACAAAATTAGAAATTAGGTCACTTTTTTTTTTCTGGACTCTGTAGTTGTTTCTCCTTATATATTTTTTACTCTGATTCTTTTTAAGACTTTACCTGGTTACTTGCCAGAAATGCAAATTCTCATTCCCCTCCCAAGGCCTACTGAAACAGAAATTCTGGGGGAGGGCTTGGCAACTTTTGTTTTAACAAATGCTCTAAAGTGAGCCTGACACATGCCAAAGATTCAGATTCACTGATTCTGAATCACTGATTTAGTTACTCGTTAATAGTGCCCTCTTTCCACTCCATATGTCCCCGTTTGGACAATAAATTGGATGATTGCATTAAACATAGCTATGCTGGTTAAAATATTTTGATATATAATTGTGTTCGTTTTGGTAAACAGCAGCTGCATGCATGCACACACAAACACACTTGCACTCACTCACATATACACATCTGAGTACCCGATCCTCCTTCCCTGGGATGGGATGGGCCTCTGGACACTAAAGAATTAATGTCTGACACTCCAGAGCACCTGTATCCTCTCTAGGCAGGATATCTTCTGAACCATCCCTGCCCTTATTGTGACAATTAAGTGATTACCATATCAAGTGCTTAGCACAGAATCTGTATGGGAAGAACCCAATAGATGAGAGTTATTTATAATTGTTTCCTAATGTTACTATCACCTTCTCTGTGCCATAAACTGGTAAGTTTGGTATTCAAAAGTAAAGAAGACAGAATGACCTCTGCTTCAGAGAGTTTATGATCTTACTGGGGACACTGACCAAAAACAATGGTGGTACAGAGTGACCCATGCATTGGGTCACTTGCATTTACTTTGGTATCATGACACTTGTTCTAACCATCCTGCCTCTGTGCATTACTGAAGGAAGACTAGAGCTATGAATGAATCCCAGTGATAATCAGTGTTTCCCTGACCAAGGAGAGTGGGGTGGGCATGGAACTGTGTATGTGCAACAACATTTGTTGAGTTTTTCTATAAAGTTACAAAATAAAATATTTATTGTTTTCTCTTTCACCATGCATCATTGGATTTTGCTTTAGAATACAAAATGATAGCACTACAGTCTGGGCATTCTGATCTCTAAATGGGATCTTGCTTTCATTGTTCATGCTATCTTTATTGTCCAGAACTAAAGCCTCGGTTTAGATCTTCTACAGACAGAACATATATCAGCCCATCTAGCATCAACTGAATATCTGTATCACATGACTGCTAATGAAGTTATTTTTTTTCTCCTTTGATCTGCAAGTTAAGCCAGGTAAAAAGCAGAAGTTGAGGCACAGAGAGAGTTGAGCATGTTCACACAGGTGCCAGGAGACCTGGCTTTTGTCTCTGAATTCCTGGCCCTGGCCTCAATACTATGCTTCCCTCCACTCAAGCATCGCTGTGTCAGTGGGACAATGGGTGAGCGGAGACTGGAGTGAAAGCTTCTGTGAGTGTTTGAAATGGGTTGCTATGCTGTGCCCATGCCATCTGTGTTTTGCCAAGGCTCATGACAAGAAATGTAAGAAAGGAAAAAGAGGAGGGAGAAAGAGAGGTGACAGGGACACACACAGTGTCCCCTCCCAGTACTGTAGGGCAGTGCCAAGGCAGGGCCAGAGGACCCGTTACACCAGACCCACAGCTCTGAGGGGGCATCACGCCCCCTCCCAACCTGCCCCCAACTCAGCTACAAACCTTTTTCTGGAGATAGTTCAGGGGAAAGAGAACCACAAACACTTTAGGAAGAGCCCTGGGTTGAGTCCCTGTTCTGCCATTCACTGGCTGGGCCACTTTACCAGCTCTGAGGCCATTTAGTATGTGTAAATGGAGACAATAGTAATACCTGCCTACCAGGGTTACAGCAAGGATTATTAAGGGAATTAAATGAATTAATGACTATAATGCTCTTACCTCAAACAAGGACACACCCCTCACCACCCCACCCCCCACGGTCATCGTATGCCCAGAGGTCTGATCTCTGCAGGGCTGTTCTTGACCTTCAACCCCTGCTCCCTATTGTCCTTCCTATCCCTATTCTGACCTTATTTCTCCCTGCAGAACATGCCATCATCTAACACAGTGAATATTCTACTTGTTTATTCACATGTCTCCTACGTTCATAGGAAATCAAAGTTGTCTGTTTTGTTTATCATTTTGTTTCCAATTCATAGAACAGGGCCTGGCACAAAATAAACACGGAATGGTATAAGTTGACTGAAGAGTGAGTGCAAATATATCAGATGTTTATTTTACATTTTCAGAACTATTTGTTATGTTACCAGAGCCAGAAAAAAAAAATGTTGTGTTTTTTTTTATTATAATGAATATGTCTTGCTAAATAAATGAGAATAAACTATAAAAATGCAAAATAAAATGCAAAAACAATTATGGGAAAATGTCTTGCTTAAGCTTCCTCTTGCCACTTCCTCCTCACAGGTGGCCACTGTTTACTCCTAGCAGTCACAGGTGCGTAAACATACACATACAGGACAAGTTCTTTCAAGGCACATACTACATGCCTGGCACAACTCTGAACATTAAGTCTTTTAATTTCTTCAAGGATATGATAAGTTAGAATCTATTTCTACCCCAACTTACAGAAAATGAAACAGTCAGTGTTGCTTTTTTTTAATATATGAATGGGACCACATGAAACCTACTAGGTCACATGTGCTTTGTTTCAGTTCAAACCTGTCATAGTTAGTAACCTTGACATTAAAGCTCAGAATCCATCTGTTCCTTCCATAACCACTTCAGAGTAATATAGGACTTTAATTTCACTACAGTCACTTACTGGCTTTACAATCTTGTCCTCAGCCTCCTCTGAATTGAGTGACCTCAAAACATTTTCTCTTATCAGGCCATGATTTTGCTCTACCAGCATCTGCCTAGCTCCTCATCATTTAGCCCTTCCCTCTGGGACTGAGTGCTGGGCAACCTCCTCTACTGCCCAACCCATTTGTGAATTCTGATCCCCTTTTTTTGCACCACTATTTGATTCCTTTTTCCCTTGTACCAAGGAATGGGTCCCTTTCCACTAATGGGAATATTGGAAGATGAAAAGAGTATAGCTTCAATCTTTAAAAGGAGCACATGCCCAAGGGAGCCAAGCAGGGGAAGAAATTCTTGCTTTGCTGCTGATTCGATGGTGTTTTCCTGCTAATCAGTCAACCTCTTTGAGCCTCTAGTTTCTGGTGTGTTGAATGATATACGTCCCACCTTCCTATCTCATGTGTCAGAAGTCTAATATTTTGGGAGAATCTACATAATCATAATGAACTCCAACAATCTCTCAGAGTAATGGAGTGATTTACAGCTTACACAGTACTTACCAAAGAGAATGATTTCTTAGACTTAACACATTGCCGAGGTGAACCTTATGGATGAATATATCTAGTGCTTCCCAAACTCTGCTTCACACTCCCTGGCAAGGAGTGCCCAGGAGATATAATGGCAGTCCATGAACTCTATCCAATATTTCAAAAATGCTAACGGGAATCATATATTTCCCCAATAAAAGCAGAGTTTAATTGCTTTTGGTGGGAATTATATCAACTAAAATTGGTACTTATTGGAAAGCTAATTATCCTTTATAAAAGTAGCTTATTAGACATACCTTTTGACATGTTGGGGGTCTATGGAGAAAGAGGTGTAAGATGAAAAATTAATTTTAAAAATATGGGAGCCTTGACCATAATTATTGCCACATTTTATACATGAGGAAGGTGGAGACAAAAGAAGCAAATTATACCCTAAAATTATTGCCCCTCTTCCTTTCTTAGATGGAGCCTCACTTCTCCCCTGCTGGACTCATGCACCAGTGTCCTGGCTGGTCTTGGTTGGCACTGCCTTCTTCCATCTGTTCTTCAAATTGCAACCAAAGTGGCCCCTTTGGGATCACCTTTCTCTACCTTGCTTCACCCTGATAGGTTGTCATTCTCTGATGCTTTCTGGTATGATTTGGATATGAAGTGTACCTGCCAAAAAAAGCTCATGTGTCAGTGCAGAAATGTTAAGAGCTGAAGTGATTAGACGATGAGAACTATAATCAATAGTTGACCCATTTGATGGATTAATCATTAGAAAGAACTATTTTACTGGATGGTGAGTATGGGTAGGTACAGTGTGGCTAGAGAAAGTAGGTCATAAGCTGAGCAGCTTTCCTCTGCCACACCCTTCCACCATGATCCTCTGCCTCACCCCAGGCACAGAGCAATGGAGTCGGCCAACCGTGGACTGAACTTCTGAAACATTGAGCTCAAAATAAACTTTACTTCTTCTAAGTTGCCGCTTTTGGGAATTTTAGTCACAACAATAAAAAGCTGAGTAACAGAAATAGGTAACAAGAAGTGGGTTCATTGTTGTAACTATTTTGTGGCTTAGAAGCTTTTGGAACCGGTTTATGGGAAGAGTTTGGAAAAGTTTGGAGATGTTGGATGGAGAATCCTTTGAATTTTGTAAGTAGAGCATAATGACTGATTCTTATGGGAACTCAGAATACCAGAATGTGATGAAAATGTGGACAGTAAAGACTGTGCTCATGAAGTTTCAGAGAGGAATTAGGAACCTATTGGGAATTGAAATAAAGGCCATTTATGTTAAATTCTGGTAAAGAAGTTACCTAATTTTGTCCATGTCCTGAGACTTTCGGTGAATTTGAATTTAAAGGTGATGAACTGATTAATTTGTGGAGGAAATTTCAAGGCAGTTCAGGATCCACACCGTACCATGAGTATTGCTGGCAGCACTTAGCCAGGTTTACTGTGAGAACTGAAAGTAAAATACAGAGAGTAAAAAATTGAAAAGCTTTCAGTTTGTGTAGAGAAGAAACACAGATAAAATTAAGGACAAGGAAGTTGTGGATGCCGAAGAGATTACTGCCATCAAAGAGAAGCTAAATACTTTGCAAAGAGACAATAGGAAAGATGCCTTGGGAGCATCTCAGGAAATTAACAAGACCATACCCATGACAGGCTCAAATATGTAAAAATAAAAATTCCTCTGTGAAGAGACCTTAGGGGAACCATGCTTTCACAAGGGTGTCTAGAAATCTCTTTCTCCAGGATTTGTGTTACTATGCTCACCTGCCCAGGCACTCAAAGGCCACTGCAGCCATAGTCCAAGATCCTTCACTACTGCTAGAACTGGAAGCAGATCTTGGCATTGACATATGATGCAAGATTCTGGAGTTAGGGGGTCATGGAGACTTCCACCAAGATTTCAAAGAAGGTGTGAGAAGGCCAGGCAGAGTATCACAGGGTTGGAATCACTGCAGAATGCCCATGAGATGGTTATACATGAAACTGTGAGAAGAATTCTGAAGCTGCTGTGGAGAACTTTAGGATTAAGAGATACCAGTAACTTGGAAAGTCTGCCAAGAAAAGCTGCTAGCTGTGCACAATATGAGCCTAAGAGAGAGGCCATGTGGCTGCAATTTGAAAGGCTGTAGGGGCAGAGCAGCTGAAGCCCTTGGAGACCACATCTCACTACCATGTGCCCTACATGCCAAAAATGGAGCTATAGGACCTAGTATCTGCCCAGCTGGGTTTCAGTCCTATCTTGTTCCCATCCATTTTATCTGTGCCCTATGTCTCCCTTTTGTAATGGAAATGTTTACTCTGTGCCATTATATATTGGATACGTGCAACTTGTTTTTGATCTTTACAGGGGCTCACAGCCAAGAGTTTGCCTTGAGTTTCAGGGCAGATTTGGGAGTTTTAGGCAATGCTGAAACTGTTAAGACTAGGAGAACTCTCAGAAATGGACTAATGGACTAAATGCATTTTGCTTTATGAGATGAGCATGAGCTTTGTGGGGCCAAGGGTAGAATATTATGGTTTCGACATGAGGCCATGACTTTCCACAGAGCAATGGTCCATACCATGGACTGAACCTCTGAAATCGTGAGCTCAAAAAGAAACATCTCCTCTAAGTTGTTCTTGTCAGGTATTTTGGTCACAGAGATGAACTGCTGATTAACATACCTCCCCAGGCTACTAGGAGTAAGTCACTCTCCTTAGCTTGGAAGGCAAGACCCTTCCAGATCTTGTCAGCACTTTCTCAGAATCCTCCTGTGGTCCAGCCACCCTTGGTGGTATTGCATCCCTGACTGCACCAGGCCTTCTCCCTGCCCCTCTATCTGTCAACCCACTGTTCCCATTTCCTCTAACTTTGACTCATTCTTCAAGACTCAGCATCATCAAAACTGTTCCTGAGAGCCCCCACATCTGCACGCCTTCACTCCAGAAGGATTGGGTGCTCTGTGCTCTGCAGCACTCCGTGCTTTCCTCTGGTATGCACTTCTACTGTATTTCTATTTTCCTAGTGGAAGCAGGATTGTTGAATAAAAGTAGCATTTGGGGGAGAGTTAGGAGTCAAATCCTAGGTCCTCTGCCCTCTTGGTGAAGGGCTCCTGAGCTATAGAATGCTGCAAGTGTTTGAAAAACTCAAGCAATTGGCTTTCTTCTCCAAAGACTCCATATTTCTAGGGGGAAAAAAATAATGTAACATTGAATTGATTTAGAAACAACTTTAGATAACCAGAGAGGATAGAGGGGGTATCTTCAGAACCCTTAGTGGACAGATTACATCTATCCATAATGGAAGGATATGAAAGAGGCCTAAGGGCAGAAGCCCAGAGCGGAAATGCCTTCCAGGCAAGGGATTTAGAGCAGCTTCCCTACAACTACAGTTTTGGTGCAAGAAGGCCAGGGAGGCTCCCTCACTTGAATGAGAGAGAACCCACATAGTGAATTGGTAGGCTGTGTCCCATAAGGTCAAGATCACTCAAAGGACATTTCCTCTCTCCTTTCTACTTTCCAAGATTCATCAGGCCCATTGCCAGACCAGGGGGCCAGCATCTTCTCCCATCTGCTTACAGGTACAGAACTCACCGTGTCACACACTTGAAAAACATTTCTTTATCTTCCAAGCCTCCAGGACCTAGCCTCCAACTGCTGCTTTAAGAGACATGAAAAACAGTAAAAAGCATGAGGACCCAGAATCCTATAAACATTACGGACTCATCACTTAATTCACAAAGGACTTTTTCTGTATTCTTGGGTTGTCTACAATCCTGGACTATTGGTAAACCAGAATATTTTTTAATATCATTTCTTTTTCAAAGGAGAAAACCAGGGCTAAAAGATGTTACATGATTTTCTTGAGACATGAGTTATAGTATCTCTTTGTGCTAAAAGGAAAATCAACCAAAAAATGTTGAGTTTTACCTCCACTTTTCTGTGAAATCTGGTGTAAGTTACTGAACCTCTCTGATCTTAAGTTTTCTTATTTATAAAGAAGAGACAAAAATAATATCATTCCTCCAGAGTCACTGTAAGATGAAATGAGATAATGTGCCTAGTATAGTAATGGACACATGCTAATACTAAATACCTGTGACTTAAGGACCCCAGATTTTTGAACTCCAAATCCCCTTCTTCCTGGGCATTCTGCTGTAAATATACTCTGAGGTTTTGGATTTGTGATTTAATTTCTTGGGCTATAAGCTTCCCTCTATAAAAAGGTCCTAGTGTTATTACTCAGCTTGTCTGAATTTTCGTTCCTTGAAGTTGGGAGGAAGAATTACAGTTTCTCTCTTACAGGATTATTCTGACAGGTGAAGACAATGCTTGAAAAGCACTTAACACAGTGATTGGCACATAGTCAACACTAAATATAAACTACCTATTATGACTGTGGTTGTAGCTGATATTAATATCACAACCTCTTCCCCCTATTATGAAATAGGATACTATAATGGTCAACTTGAATTGTCAACTTGATTGGATCAAGAGATGTGAAGATTAAAAGGCTTCTGGGTGTGTCAATGAGGGTGTGTCTAGAAATGCTGAGGTTGCTGTGGTTTCCATTGACCTTAATAACACAACAAGGTAATATAAAGAAATGCCCTAAGGGATCTCCTGCACAGGAGTAAGCTTCCTTACCTCCGTTGTGGAATAATCGTCCAGTCTCCCTTTGGTCATCTAGATCCATCACCCCAGCCAGCACTGTAACTGTCTCCTGGCCTCTGAGTCAACAGGCTAAGAAAGGCACTTTGAACAATCTCGAACTCTTGAGACTGTGGGAACTCTTAGGAATGGACCATATGTATTTTGCATTGTCAGATGAGTGTGAGCTTTGGGGGATCAGAGACAGAATGTTATGATTTGAATGTGAGGTGTCTCCCAAAAGCTCACGTGTGAGACAATGCAAGAATGTTCAGAGAAGAAATGATTGGCTTATGAAATTCTTAACCCAATCAGTGAATTAATCACCTTATGGGATTAATTGAGTGGTATTTGAAAGTAGTGGGGTGTGGCTGGAGGAAGTGGGGCACTGGGGGCGTGGCTTTGGGTATATATTTGTATTTGGCGAGTAGAGATCTCTCTCTGACCCTGATTGTTGTGTGAGCCACACCCTTCCCCGTGATGGTCAGCCTTGCCTGGATCCCTGAGAATGGTGCTGGACTTCTACAGTCTAAAACCTCTGACACCTTGAGCTCTCAAATAAACTTTTCCTCCTCTACAATTGTGCTGGTCAGGTCTTTCAGTCACAGCAGCAAAAAAAAAAAAAAAAGCTGAATAAAACAGAAATATATCAGTAAAGTGACCAGAATTCAGATTCATTTGAATAGAACACAGATGAGATTCCTGTGATCCCACTAACAAAGGCCTTTCCTTATAATTAACCTTAAAGAATCATCCTTTCTCAGGCCTTAAAAAGACTTTCAGAGGCATCTACCAATATTTAAATTCTCTCTGTGACCCCTACATGAAGTGGCCATTAGACATATACTAGACTACCTCTGGTGATGGGGATCTCACCACTTTATAAGGTAGCCTATAAGTTCTGTATGCTAAACTCGCTAATTCTCACCCAAATGCAATTCACAGTAGTTTCTTACTTTTCTACCACTTCTCTCCTACATCTCTAGCTGGATCCACAGAAGTCATAAAGAATCTGCAGAAGCCAAACTTCAACAACATTTTTCTCCAGACTGTAACAAACTTGATTCGTATTTGTTGGCCATTTTTTTTCTCCTTCCTTCTGGAAAAAAAAAAAAAAAAAGTCTTAAGCACATTTCAGCATTCAAAGATTTTTTTTTTTCTTTCCTCCCCGTCTGCTGGTTCCCACTGGGATGAAAAGCAATAAAAAGTCAGAAAGAAGTATAGGTTTGCCTTCTGGCTTTGTCACTTAGACGAATAACACCGTAAAAAAAACGGTGAATGCTATCGGTTAAAGCGAACTCCTTCCTCTGCCCTGTACATTTCACCAAGTTCTGATGCAGGGGATTTGGACAGGAAAATCTTTTTCTGGAGATGGATAAGTTGGCAAGTTAAAGATTTTGCATTAAAAACAGATTCTGGTTATAATATCCTCTTGACAGTTGCATTTCAGTCCCCCTGTTTTGTGAATCATGTAAATAAATCTCAGGGGGCACATTGGGTATCTGGGAATATCATGATGTATCTGCCAATCAGAATGTAATAAAGAAGAGCAGTTTCCAGCCAGCCCTTACAGCTGTCAGAGGGTCTGTCTGCCTTAGGGTATTATTTCTCTTTACCCACCCCCAGCTTCCTCCTCTGCTTCTTCTCTTTCTAATGTCCTTTGTATTTTCTAATCAGAGTCCCTGATCTGCCACTGGCTTCAGGAAGTCGCATGAATAGACAACTCGAGAGGATCTTGTAATATTTCACACTTTCCAATGAAAACTCTGCTGGTTGGGAATGTTAATATTTAATCACAGATAAAGTGTCTGAAAAGTTGCAGGAGAATTTTCCTTTAAGATATGGAGGTACTTGGAAAGTATTCTCACCTTGTTCAAAAACCTTATCAGTCAAATAGTCAGCATGTGGTGTTAGGAAAAGATGCCAATGGGGCTGACTCTCTCGCCTTGCCAGGGGTTCAGTGTGAATTTGGAGTCCAGAATAAATGCAAAACAGAGAAAAGAATTCTTGATTTATGCGCTCTGACCAGTTGGAGCAAGGTTAGCCACTGTATCTTTGATGTGCACAAGAGGGTCAGAGTCTGGATAAAAAGAATGACTTTGAAGCTGGATACTGTGATGCTTACCTGTAAGCCCAGCAGCTCAGGAGTTTGAGATAGGAGGCTCACAAGTTCAAAGCTGACCTCAGCAACTTAGTGAGACCCTAAGCAACTTAGCAAGACCCTCTCTCAAAATTAAAATAAAAAGGAATAGGGATGCAGCTCAGTGGTTAACTGCCCTTGGGTTCAATCCCCAGTACAAAAAAGAAAAGAATGACTTTGAACATTTCTCCTATGTCAATATAACCCCATGGACCTAAGACTAAACCATAAAATAGAATTAATACTTGTGTCACAGTATGTAATTTATAAAATGTCTTCTCACCTATTGTATCATTGGAGACTACATAGGGGTGACTTATAAGTTCCCCTTTCATCAGGGAGGGTGCAGAGACATGAAATTACTTGCTTGAGATTGTAGAGTATTTGGTTGCTTTTTAGATACAAGTATTTCTGACTCCAAACTCATGACTTTTTTCATTAAAGCCCATTTTATCTCAACAGGTAAAAGGAAGGCAGGTCTGTCTGTGGAAAAGATGGCGGTATGGTGATGGTGATGGTGATGGTAAAAGTTGTTAGAGTCTGTAAACAAGTCAAAATAACACCTGGCATTTTGCCAGGGGAATGTTAGAGTTCCTAAACAAGTCTGGATGGTGCCTGGCAAAATGCCAGAGGGAGTGGTTTGAGAAGTAACAAAAACGAGCCATTAAGTGTGGAGATTCCTGATTGGTTGACTGATGTATCTAGTTTATGCTAATTAGATAAACTGTGTGGAATGTATAAATACTGCACCTGTCCTGCAATAAACGGCTTCCACTCCTGCTGTCATCAATCTACACAAGTTGTTCATCACCACCGCCACCCCCCCCGCCCCCCGCTAGTTTGCTGCAGCCGGACTGCGGCAAAAAGTCTTGGCAGTAATCCTGACAGAGCTACCAGTATCTTAAGGTTTGGAATGCCAAGGGCCAAGACCTATTTCAGATACTTTCCATAATATACCTCATTTTATCCTTATAATAGCCATTAAATGGATTTGTTATCATTGTTTACTATTATATAGGTGAATAAATTGATAAATTTATTAATCAATTTATTAATTTATAGGTGAATAAATTGATAAATAAATTATCAGCAAGGTTTAATTACTTGTTCAAGGCTGTGTAAGAAATTACTCAAACATAGTTCTGGAGATTTAAAGTTTTTCTGTCTTTCTCAAGTCAAAAAAAGAAAAAATGCAAAAAAAAAGGACAAGGTGGGGTGTGATGTTTAATTTTATATGTTAATTTGTCTGGCTACAGGGATGTTTTATTTTACATGTTAATTTGCCTGGTAAAACAGTATGTTGGAGTATACTTGTGAGGGTGTTTTTTGAAAAGATCAGCCTTTGAATCTTCAGACTGAGGAAAGGTCAGTTGCCCTCATCAATATGGGTGGGCAGATTTAAGTCCCTCGCAGGCATGAATGAAACATAAGGTAAGAGGGCCAGTTTGCTCTAGGCTTAAGCTGGGACCATCCTCTTCTCCTGCATTCAGAAACTAGCTCTCCTGTTTATTGGGCCTTCAGGTTTAGACTGGAAATGTATCATTGGCTGTCCTTGGACATATGGAATTCATAGGCTGCCAGCAAAGCTGATCTACCCAGACATTCTTTCAGGGCTTTATTCAGTTAAGGATGCTCACACGGCAGGTAGTGACAAACACGGGCCTGGAACTGAAGAAAGAACTGGGTGCAGACCAGTAGCAACAATTATGTCTAAGCATGAATTGAGAACCTAGTGTATGCAATTCTAATATACACATGGACAAATTGGATGGGGATTTGTAAAATCCTTGACATCTGTAATTAGAAAATAATTTTCTAACCATGATAAATACTATTTCAGCAGATTTGTAGTAGGTTGGATTACAAGGAGTGGTGAAGTCAGAATGCTAAGTGAGAAAGGGCAGGTGACAGCAGACTATGGGTGACTTTATGGTCAAAAGGAGGGTACCATAGCAGCAAAATGGCTTAAAGGATTATCAAAGTCAAGGGTGTTTTCCCCTACTTTTTGTAAGATAAGAATTGAACATTTTCATTGGCTAGAGCCTTCTACCGTGGAGGGGAAGAGATTGAAGATATGAGAGAGAGAAGGGCTAATCAATGGGGAGATCGAAGGCAATGTTGGAAGATGGTAATTCAGAAAGGAGGGTCACCTTCCTCTGAGGCTCCAGGAATATTAAAGATTTGGATCACTGAATGAGTCATATCAGATTTCTGTAGCAAGAAAAATCTCAGTGTATGAGCAAGGGGAGTTATGTTCAAATTCTAATTCTGTTATTTTCTAACTCTGATCTTGCACAAGTCATCTTAACATCTCCGAACCTGAGTTTATATGTTTGTAAAAAGGATCCAGGGTAGACATGCCAGCACCCAACTCCTGGGATGTTCCAAAGCAGACACCCCCAGCTAATCTATATTTCAACATCTTTAGTGTCTCAGTCACTTTTTTCACAGTGCCCCTAGGCCAAAGGAAATACCTAACAGTTCCATTGAGTATGATGTTCAAATGGTTTAATAATCAGTGTGTATGTTTTGTCACTTATTACAAAAAACTTGGAAATAGATAATATTATCATTTCCTACTTATATCTCAGCAATCAATCCCATTGTAAGCACACCTGTGGACACTACACTTTCTCAAAACTTGGAAGCAGAGAGAGACTCCCCTCACCACGGACAAAATGTACACTTCAAAGACACACCCCCAGTGCCCACCTCATCCAAATGCATCCTACCTGCCTACAGTTACCACCCACTTAAACCCTATCAGGGGATTAATGCATTGATTAGGTTAAGGCTCACATAACTCAATCATTTCACCTCTAAACCTTCTTGCATTTTTTTACACATGAGCTTTCCGGGGGCACCTCATATCTAAACCTTAACAACATGGTGCTTAATGTTTTAGTACACTGACTGCTAAAGCCCAGTATCATATATGTATGTATATATATATATATATATATATATATATATATATCACTGATCTGATGTTGAGGTAAGAACGAACAAAGGAATCATAAATGCCCCAGTAGTGCATAGTATCTGGCAAGTGTCAAATGTCACGGTTTTGTCTCCAAATTGGTAAATATCACTCAGTTCACTCAGTTGCCCCCTCTACATTTTTTATGGCTCTTGAGCACTCTTTGTACATATTGGGAATCCTCATTCTAAAGACTAAATTAAATAATATATGCATGTTATGTATAATGGATGATAGACAATAAGCACTCACAAATTAATAAGATAGAATGGAATATCCGTGGAAGGGCAGAAAAAGGACAGCAGAGGAGGGGAAAGAATATGAACAGAAAAATATCAAAAGAGAAAAATCCTAATGGTCGATCCAAGCCCTATAGTGGGATTAAGCTTCCCTAGTTGTTAGGGAAATAAAATCAAAACAACAATGAAATAACATTTTCACCCATCTGATGCATGAAAACTAAAGATTGATTTCATCTAGTTACGGATGAGGGTGTAGGAAAATAAAACTCTCTCATATTGCTAGTGAGAATATATATTACTGCAGCATTTTTAGAAATTAAACTGGAAGTATCTAATAAAATTTAAAAATTGTATCCATTTAGTATAGCAATCCTACTTGAAGGAATCCAGCATAGAGAAAAAAGTACCAGTACATGCATGAATATGTGATCCAATATCTTTATTAGATAATTGTTTATCATAGCATAAAACAAAGTCCAAACCAACCTGTGTGTCTGTCAATACTAGAATAATTCAGATGTATCTATTCAACGGAGAGTTGTTTAGTTTTAGAAGAATGAGTTAGATCTGTGTATGGACCAAAAAGGATGTCCGTTAAAAAGATTTATACACAGTAAACAGGTATAGCAGGAATTTGGGTTTTTCCCCCTAAGAAATAAAAGGAAAATAAGGTTATGTTTGTACAAACATACAGAAAACCAAGTAGGATAAAAACTAACATAATTATCAATATTTATTAATGTGTATGTGGCAACAAACAGGGTACGATAAGGAAAGGGAAAATTATCTATGTTCATATATTAGTTTTGTAAGTGGTAACCAGCCTTTATGGCCCTTAGTAATATAAACAGTAAATCCAATGATGTGTGTGTTTGCTTTTCCTTTGCTTTCCTTTTTTTTTTTTTTTTTTTGCCATACTGGGGATTGAACCTAGGGGTGCTCTACCATTGAGCTACACCTCCAGCCCTTCTAATTTATTTATTTTTTATTTTGAGCATCTTGCTAAGTTGCCTAGCCTATCTTTGAATATGATCCTCCTGCCCTGGTCTCCCAAGTCTCTAGGATCAGTGGCATTCACCAACCCACCCACCCCACCCCCACTGCTTTTCCCCTCTTAAAAGCGCTTGGCACACCTATAGCCCTGTGCCTAGCACATAACAGGAGGTTTCTATGCCTTAGTATTATCTCTGATTTTTCTGTGTGTCTATTAATTTGCTACATTTCTGTCTGTACATCTCCCTCTCCCTTTTACTTTCTCTCCCTCCCTCTTCCCCTCTTCTCTTTCCCTCCTGTTTTTAGGTCAGATGATGGGGACATAGGCATGAAACAGAGCCCCTGTCCCTGAGGAGCTTAAAATCTGCTAGGCTGAAGATCAGCATATTTTCAGATAGAGAGGAAGGAAATTGAGGGAGATTGTGCCAGATGGATGTAATTTCAATAAAGAACAGGGTAATTCATCTACTTAGGAAGGGAAGGAGCTCAGGACTTAAAGGGAGTAATGGCGTGGTTTGCAATGTGAAGTCAACAGGATATGGATGGAGGGATTGTCATTCAGTGATCCTCCCTGTGTAGTTGCAAAATTCAGCTGTCCAAAGGCATGAGTCTGGGATCTACTACTGTAGACAGCTCCTTCAGAATCTGATTCCTTCCTTTCTTCAAGACTGTATCTAAGATGTGTGGGCAGAGAGACTCTGCTCACCTAATGCTCAGCTTTGGCTATGTTAAGTGTGCTCAGAGGTGAACTGCTCTTGCCTATCTCTCCCAGTTCTGCTCACATAGGGAAATGCCAGATTCTCTCCTCCCACACCATCCAGTAGCCTGACCCTCCTCCCTTACCCCTCACCACTTAGCCTATGCACTGGCCTCTCTTTTCAGCACCAAGCAGACCTGTACTCTCCAGCCAGGTCTCCCTGTCTTCCTGCACAATGGTTCTGGCTAAGAAGGAAGAAGGGTCAGATGGCAAGGCCACTGCAAGCTGTGTCCTAGTTTTCCAAGGGAAGCTGTGAGGAGCTGCCTCACTGTGGTCCTGCCTTCTCTCTCCCCACATCTCTTTCCGAGTCTGAAGAAATGGTTCAGCCAGCCCCAGGAGAAGCCTCCTGCCCAGAAAAAGCCAGGCCCGAGGAGCTGCCATCAGACCCCATTGTCTGCGTCCTGGGACAGCTGCCAAGGCCTGGGCAGCTTGGCTGGGGATGTGGAAAGGCCCTGTTCTGATCCCATCTGCTCAGAGTTGGAGAAAGAAGCCAGATCTCCTCCTCCCCTTTCCCCTCCAACCCCAAGCTCTATGGATGAGTGGCTTTTCAGAAATGAAAAACCGGAGCCCTGTCAAGCAAGTCCTCTTGCTTGACAAAGATGGAATCTAAATATAGAAAGGTACAACTAAACTCCACTGCCCAGCAAGCAACCCCAATCTGGCATTCAGTTTCTGGGGTTTTCCTCCCTTTCACGGCACCTAGCCCAGGGTCCAGGACATAGTGGTGGGCCAGCAAATGTGCTAGACTGACCTGCTGAATCTTGCTCGGCATCATTCCCCCCACCCAAAGGCCTGCTGTGCAAATATCCCCCTGTAGGCCCACCGAAGCATCCTGGACTCCTCCCTTTCCACCCCCAAATAGCTTCAGCCCCTCTTCTGTTGGCAACATCTTTCTAAATATCCTACCACTTTCAAAGGACATTACTAGAAATGCAGGGGAAGGCCTGATGTACATATTTTGCTTTTCCATGTAGCAGGTAAAGTAGACCCAGTACCTTATTCAATCTTCACCATTGCAAAATAAATAAAAGTGTAATTATTTTTATTTTATAGTTATGAACAGTGAAGCCAAGAGATAAATGATTCTTCCAAAGCCCTCTTTTTAGAAAACTGTAGCCTGTTTCCCTTGCTCCAGAGGACCCAACATCATGGTGGAGATATCCATGCTGCTAGACCCCTTTGACAGTTACGGCTTTCCTTAATCATTCACCTCAGGAGTTCCAGGACCCTCCTTTGGTTTAATTAAGAATCATGGAATCATATTTCTTAGAGCCAAAAGGAACTTGAAGGGAGCATTAAGCTGAGCATCCTGTACTCAGGACATAACATGGCCTTCAGGAGGTATATTAGTCTCCCAGGGGTGCCATGACAAGTTAACATGCACTGTGCCTTAAACATATGAACTTATCATCTCACAGGTCTGGAAGCCAGAAGTTTTAGGTCAGATTGTTGGCAGGGCTGTGCTCCCTCCACAGTCTCTAGAGAAATGTCCTTCCCTGCCCCTTCCTCCACTGGTGGTTGCCAGCCATCCCTGCATTCCTTGGCCTATCATTTCAGCACTTCAACTTTCACCTGTTTCCACAGGCCATCTTGCTTCTGCATGTGCTTATGTCCCTGTCCCTGAGTCAATCTCTCTTTGCACTTCTATGAAGACACCAGTTATTGGACTTAGGATGTACCCTAACTTAGTATGACCTCATCTTAACTTAATTGCATCTGCAAAAGCCCTATTGACAAATAAGATCACATTCTAAGGTTCTAGATGTATTGTAGTCCCCCTCATCCATGGAGGATATGTTCTAAGACCCCAGTGGATACATGAAACCATGGATGGTATAAAATTCTATATATTTTTTTGTTATGTCTACATATATATATAGAGAGAGAGAGAGAACTTTTAATTTATTAGGCACTATCAAAGATTGACAAAGATTAATAAAATAAACATTACTAACAGTATGCTATGAAAATTTATGTAAATGTGGTCTCTGTCTCAAAATATCATAGTGTATTATAATTAGTTTCTTGTGCTGATGTGATGTGGTACGAAGCCTACGCAATGATATGAAGAGAGGTGAATGACGTAGGCATGGTGACTCGGGCTGCTACTACATCAGGCTTACTTGAACACGGGTTCTATGATAAAGTGAGAGTTGATATGATAGTGTAGAGGGCTACTGAGCACCTAATAGGCAGGTTGTGTACACAGTGTGGATACTCTGGACAAAGGGATGCTTCATGTCTCTGCAGGATGGAGTGGGACAGTACCAGATTTCATCACTGCTACTCAGAAGGACAAGCTATTTAAAACTGCATTGTTTACTTCTGGAATTTTTAATTCAATATTTTGGGGGTGCAGTTAACACTGAGTAACCAAACTAGAGGAAAGGAAACTGTGGATAAGAGAGACCACTGTACATGAGTTGGGGGCACTATTCAACCCAAGACCAACGGTGTAACATGATACCTAGAAGGGTGAACTTTAAGCCCAGATCTGCTCCTTGCTTCCTGTGTGACCTATAAATCTCTTAATTTCTTTGAATCTCAGTTTCCTCATCTGTAAGACAGGCACAATAGCAGTGTATATTCAGAAGCTGGTTGGGGAGAGTCACTGTCACAATCCATGTGGATCGCTGAGTCCAGTGCCCCACAGCAACAAGCAAATAAGAACCTTTCTGCCTACACGCTCGTACTTAGGGCCAGAGGCTCTGAATTCCACCACCAGAGGGAAATCTTGGCTCTGTCCCTTTTAATTGTGGATAGATGGACAAATTGATCCTATGAGCTTTCATTTCCTCATTGTAACATGGAGAAAGTACGCATATCTACCTCATGGGTCCTGGGGAGCAGCACATGAAGTATTGCAAATAAGGTATATAAGTGCCTTAGCGAGTTCCCAGTAAGTGGCAGCTATTATGATATTAATGTTTACCATTGGAATCCATATGATATTCTGCAATCATCCATGTGATAGGCACAGACTCAGCAGATGGGCCTGGGTTTCTGGCAAAGAACAACCAGAGCTTGGTGGGCCATCAGGAAATTGGCTTTTCCCCAGAAGGGAGGCAAGCACCAGGCCTAAGGTACAGAGGCCAGGCTCATCTGTCCTTGGCCATGGTTCAAGAGGATGAAGCCCTCTCCTGTGTGGTTGGCTCCCATGCAGTGGATGCCCAGGGGATGTAGGAGCATGTTCCAGCTTCTAGACTGAGCATGCCCCCAAACACACACACACACACACAATGGTGGGTCTCTAGCTGCCAGGTAAAGGTGACCTAGGAGATTGGGACTGGAAGGATGTCTGGGGAGCTGAGGACGGAGAAACAGTGTGAAGCTCATTAGTAACTGACTACTCTGGTGGAACAGATCTCTCCCAGGGGCCATAACTCTGTCCCTGGAAGAAAGAATGATGAGTGGGAGGTGGCTGAGGCTCCTGCAACCCGCATCTGGGACTTGGCTCAGCACAGCTGAGTCCCAGGCTTCTCCAAAACCCCTGCCTGTCCAAGGAAAAGGAAAATCTGCAGCATAGAAAAAGGAGGTGGGGTGCTGAAGGAGGCTGGCTCGTGGGCCACTGGGTCCCCTTTCAGCAGGCTGCCATTCCATCTGTACCAGTGCTTCCGTGGCTAAGGATACATTCCCAGCCTTGAAGAGGCAGCACTGGGGTTGGGGAAAGACCATTAATGCCTGTGCCCTGTTCCCTTGGGCTTCCCTGGGTCCCCACGCTTCTGTGTGTTTTGGGATAACTCGATCTATTTAAACCTCAGCTTCCAGATTTGTAAAACAGAAATACTCAGAAATTTTTTAGAGTTGCCATAAAGATTAAACAATTTGACTTAAACGAACCTAATTCCTCCTGGCTCTTCAAGTTCAGCTCAGCTGCCCCCCTGCCTGGTTGCCCTCCCAGATGAGACTTCACTAGGTAGCCCCGGTCAATGCCTGCTGAGCCCTCCTGTATCCCTGTACCATAACACCAATCCTTTGTTAGTAATTTGGTGTTTACTCGTTTGTCTCCCATACTGGTCTGTGAGCTTCCAGGGGACCAAGACTATCTTATTTGTTTAGGCATTCCTAATGCCCAGAATAATTCCTGGCACAAGATGAGTAAATGAATAAGGAATGAATCTAGTTGGAAAAAAATAAATAAATCAGGTAGGTTTTTTTTAGGCAGCTTTTATAATGAAAGTACTCTGAAGGCACAACAAAAGTATACACTGATGGATAATTTGCTCTCTCCCCTAGGGTAAATTTAACAGAGGTGCATACAGAAAGGTGGGGTTAAGTAAAAGATCTCACAAGTGGGGAAACGTTACTATGTGCCACAGGCACCAGATTCTGCATTTCACATTAGTCATTAAATCATTACCAGCCCTTGGTCATTATCCACATTGTGCACAGGAGAAAATGAGGCTCAGAGAAATGGATTAACTTGCCCAAGATCACAAAGCCAGCAGCAGTAGAGCCTTTGATTGGAGCCTTGATGTGCCTGGCTACACAGCTTTGGTCCTTTTCTTCAGGCCCCTTCTGGTGTAAAATTGAAACTGTCTAAAACTGGGAAGCTTAAAAGATAAATGAAAGAAAGGGAAAAAAAAAACAGGAGGGGAAGGTATACCCCACATATAAATGCTCTTTCTTTCTTACCTAGGTATTGGCTAAGGAAATACCACAGGAAGCATTTTGGACACTATGTATCAGAGGACCCTAATGAATTAAAACCATGTTTGTTGGAAGGAGATATTCTTCCCAGTCCTGATTACAATGGAAGCGACTTTGTGGTCATAGGAGTCTTAGAAGGGCCAGGGGCAATAAGGGTGAGGAAAAGAATAGGAGAAAATTGTCCTTTTGCTTTTCTCAGAAGGAAAAATAATTGTCTTAATATTATAAATTGACCAAAGTTCAGGGGGGTGAAAAAAAAAAAAAACCTCTTGCTGTGTGCTCTGAAAAAATTTCGACATCTCTCAAGTGGATGGTAATCCATTATTTATTAGCCTTTGTTAGGTGCCAGGGGCTTTACATGCATTATCTCCTTTAGTTCTCACAGGACTACCCCCATTTTACTGATGAATACAATGAGGGGAAAGAGCCAGGATTCAAGTAGCTAACGTGTGGAAGAACTGAGGTTTACAGCCAAGGTTATCTAGCTATGAAGGGCACCTGCCTCTGTAGATCCAAGGCAGTGGGGTAGGATTTGTGCCCCTTGAATAAGCCAAGAGTCTAGACACTAAGTGAGGCTTGCTGTTCAGTCTAGTATAAATTTAAGTTTTGTTTTATTTTATTCTGAATCACTCTTGTATTAATTCTGAACTCCCTAGAGTCCCCCACCCCTTCCTCTCACATTTCCTGGTCTAAGAACAGCACTAGCTATAAGCTCATGGAAATCCAAGGAAATTCACCAGATTCCTTCTTGTGTACAAGAACATTTATCACCAATCATAATATAAAAAATAAGTAAATAAAATTAGTTCCCAAAACACCCTAAAGTAGACAATTGAGCCATTAAGCTACGGTGCAGTTGTTGTATGTGTGATATTATGCAGCAATAAAAGATTATTTGTATAATAATACTTAGGGACACAAGCATAATCACTTGTCTATAATATATGCTGGGTTTTTAAAGCAAGTGATAAAATCATATGACCAATAACATTGTAAGTGGTTTTTATTTCCTTTTTTTGATAATTAGCATGTTACCAAAATTCTGTAATGAATATCTGTGGTTTTGGCAAAATGGAAAAATAATCAACACTTACTTGTAACATG
Organism: Marmota marmota marmota; assembly: GCF_001458135.2. Classification (NCBI taxonomy): domain Eukaryota; kingdom Metazoa; phylum Chordata; class Mammalia; order Rodentia; family Sciuridae; genus Marmota; species Marmota marmota. The sequence continues at coordinate 13,298,241 of NW_026000051.1, forward strand.
CATAATAAACATTCCAGCCACAAAACCCCTTCAATTGTAATGATAAAAGGAACTGTTTACATGCACACAAAAGGTAGAAAAGAAGCGCCAAGCCTACAGAGAAATCTGACTGAATATGTGGCATCTGTTCAGGAAAAGGAAAACATCTGCTTTCCGTCTCCCCAAGAGTAGATAGGTTTGAATGGCAGCAGGGTGGATCTGGGTTGACTACATGGAAGGACCACCTGAATTCAATGGTTATCCAAGCACACTCCTGTGCATGTTGATAATCAGCATGGACAGCATCAAACCCAGAATTGGGTCATAATGACAATAGCAGTTCCAGCCACACAGCACATACCATGTGCCATGTTCCTTTCAAAGTCTAATTGTAACCGTTACATGATACCCATGTAACATATAAGGAAACCAGGTAAATGAGATGCTTAGCAGCATGTAGCCAGGAAATACCAGAGCTGACCTTGGAACCCAGGTCTATTTAGCTCCCAAGCCCAGTATCTACCACACTATGCTGATTTTCTTCAGTTTCTTGCCTAAAAATATTCTTCTCACCAAGCTGACTGCAGTGCCCAATATTTTAAATAAATGTTTTCAATTTTAGAATACTTCTAGATTTACAGAAAAACTGTAAAGATGGTGCAGAGTCTGTATTATAACCCATACTCAAGTTTCTCTATGATTACATTGGTATGTGATAATTAATGAATTCACATTAACACAGTGTTATTAATTGACATCCATATGTAGTCACAATTTCTTAGTTTTTTATGAACATCCTTTTTACTTCAGCTTCTTACCTCACCTTTTTTCATCAGGTCTTGTAGGTTTCTCTTCTCTGAGACATCTTCTCAGACTTCCCTTGTTTTTTATCATCTCGACAGTTTTAAGGGGCATTAATCAGGTATTTGGTAGGATATCCCTCAATTGGGATTTGTCTGATGTATTTCACACAATTAGACTGGGATTGTGGGTTTTGAGGGGGAAGATCAGAGAGGCAATGTGTCATCCTCATCACCTCTTATCAAGGTAGATACTATGAACACGACATCACTGATAATGTCCAAAGAGATCACACAGACAAGACAGGGTGATCTGTAGATCTCTCCACTATAAACTCACTATTTTTTTTCTTCTTTTAAAACTGGAATATTTAGAAAGATGTCAGCCTGCACAGTCAACATTTAAGGAGTGGAGGGAGGTGGGCTCTGCCTTCATAAATTATTTTCAATTTTTCTGCATGGGATATTTGTCTGTGTTCCCCATTATTTATCTACTCCCTCGTTGACTTAAATAAATATGGATATTTGTTTTATACCTTGAATTTAATCTGATGTTATGTAAACTTTCTTGCATTGGTTAAATTGTGCCAGCATTGGCTCCTGGGAGCTCTCACAGTTGCCTCCTGGGTTCCTTTGACATATCACCTTTCCTGCCACGTGTGGTTTTTGTAAACAGTGTCTTGCTTTCTGGCACTGTGAGATGCTCTAGGCTTACCTTATGTGTTTTTTATTCCAGTCTTAAAATCAGACATGTCTCTAAGTAGCTCTGGTTGCTTTTATTGAAGAATGGTATTAATCAAGATATAAGTACTCGGTGTGGTTGTTACGACTGACATAGTGTCATTGCTTATAAAACCTCTCAGCTGGAAGAGCAAGGAACTATGTGCCTATATTAACCTGTGGGTATGCACACACTTATAAATTTTTCTATATGTAACCATCTGTATCAATATTAAACAAAGCACGAGTTCAGGTTGATGCAGCCAACTCTAGTTCATTACAACATGGATCATTCGAGATTCATTTCTTGTTTAACTATAACTTCCCCCTCTAAGACTGAGAAACATGGCTCTTCTTATTTGCCATCCATTTAGTTAATTGTTCAGTTCAACATGTGTGTGTGTGTGGGGGGGGGGGCGCGCAAGTGTGCGTGTGTATGGTTTCAGAATTATAAACCTGTATCTCCTTGAAAAACAACTTTTCCCACTAATGTATGGCACTTAGGCACAGTTTCTTTTGCACTTATTCTTAGGGATGCCAATCATTTCCAAAATCACTTAGGTCATCACCTTTTTCTCGCCACCTATTCCAATGAGATCATTTCGTATATTTGTAATACAGTTAGATTCTTTTGTCACTTAATGCATTCTATCCTGAGATTCTCTGAACTCCTAAATTATTTTTTTTAATTTGCATACATCAAGGTTCAATCTTTGAGCTGTAAAATTCTCACTAAATCTGTATTTTAATGAGGCTCTCTCAGTGCTGTAACTTTCACAGGTTCTTTCCAAGTACTATAACTTTTTAAAAATTATTTGTAACTCACACATGATAATTGTACACATTTGTGGGATTCAGTATGGTGCTTCCACCCACTGCCTACGCCCTACTCTGGCTAAAGCATTACCAACCAACTTCCTTGAATCTCAAATCCCTATTGATTATGCTTCCAAGCCTTCCTCAGGTTAAACAGGAATGCAAGACAGTCTAAAATAACAGAAATATCCTTCACCAAATGGGTAAAGTTCTGAAAAATGTTTATTGGCTTTGCTATGGACAGACTCTAGGAGGATTTCATAGTAACTGTTCTTCCCTTTCCATCCATCTTCCAGAGATCCAAGAAGTTCTCCTCCAGGTCTTCAACATAAAATCCTGGTGGGCTTCCTGGAGGAAAAAGCTATTAAAGTATGGTGGACTCCATAGGACTGAGGTCTCCAGGCATTTTCTCACTTCCATGCTAGCTCATACTCAGCCATCAGAAATTCTTCAAAATTTTCATTTCAGTGCTTCTACAAATGAATGGTTCCAGTCACTTTTGCTCCTGGTACTTAGCAGGTAAGTTTTGTCTCTCAGGATGGTGCTGTTTCTCGAGGTTTCAGGGTGGTGTTCTGCCCTGTGGCCTTAGTTCTCTAATGAGTCTAAGAAAATTCGCTCATTTTTCAGTTCGTCTGCTTTTGTCTTTTAATTAGGAAGCACTGATTTCTTCCAAGCTCTTCACGAATCAGAGATGAAATTCAGTGTGCAAACTTTCACCAGTAGGATTCCACTGCTCTGAGTTAAATCATTTCAATCCCTCCTTATCGCCCTCTTATTTCTATCTGGGGGGAAAAAATGAGGAAACTTACTCTTTTCAATTGATACAAAGATGAACAAGACCTTAGCCTCAGCCTTTTGCTTTTCAAATAAGAAGATTGCTCACCAATGGTGAAGGAATGTTGAGTGAAAACAAAGAGTGTGATCCATTGTGGTCACTGAGACCAGCTTCAGATGGTCTGACTTTGGGGGATATTTGAAAGCAAATTTCCAGAGAATAATTCACTCAAGATGAAACGTCAGGAATGCCTTCATTGACTTTCCATCCCAGCACTTAGCCAAACACAGGACACAGAGCAGGTGCTTAAGAAAAAGGGGTTTGTTATTGTTTTTCATGAATTGATGAGAAAAATAGGTCATTTCATGTCTTGTTACATTCAACTTTGCAGATGGTCAAGATTTCTTCTGCTATGAACAACAGAACTATAATTAGATATCTGCTCTCGTTCATGTCTGCAACATCCCCCTCAAGGTCCTTGAGTTAAGGATTAGTCCCAAGGTGGCACTGTTGGGAGATGTGTTAGCTTTTCATTGCTGTGGCCAACAAACCTGGATAGGAACCAGTTAGAGGGGGACAAGCTTATTTTGACCATGGTTACAGACTCCCTTGTTCTGGGCCTGAGGTGAGGCAGAGAATCATGGTGGAAGGCAGAGTACAGGAAAGCGGATCAGTTCCTGGTAGCCAGGAAGCAGAGAGAGAGAGGGAGGATTCAGAGGAACAAGATCTAATCCGCAAGGGAAGTCTTCCAGGGACCTACTTCCTCTAGCCACACCCCACTTGTCCATAGTCACCACCACAAACAGTAATCCCTTCAAATGATTAATCTGTCAAGTGGATTAATCCACTGATTAGGCTACAGCCCTCATAACCGTTTTACCTCTGAACATTCCCACATTAACTTTAGCTTTGGGGAGACATCTTATATCCAAACCATAACATTGTAACCAGGAACCCCAAAAGCTCATGTCCCTCTGGCAACACAAAATACATTTATTTCATCTCCAAGAGCTCCCATAGTCTTTACAGTTCCATCATTGTCCAAAAGTTCAAGCCCAAAGTCTTCTGAGACATAAGGCAAATTCTTGACCGCAACCTCCACAACAATTAGGATAATTTAGACAATTATCCTAATTGTCCAAGATAAGTAGTTTATGCCTATAAGGTGATTATCTCAAGAATTTTGTTTCAGTGATTGAACACTAACATGATATTTTACCACATTTAAACTTTTTTTTTTAATCACTACAATTAGATATTGGGCAAGTATGGTTATCAATAAACTCATGGTAGGTGAATTTGTTTATTTTTATTTCTTCATTTATAATGACTCAACTTATACATGAAAATCTTCATTGTGTATTTATATAAGTTTGCCACTGCTGCCTAACTAACTACCCCAAATATAAAAACCTAAGGAACACACATTGTTATTATTGCTGTTGAGTTTATATATCTGCAGAATAGTTCTTCTCATCTAGCTTTGCCTTTCTTAGGTACCCACAGTCTGCCATGTAAATTGCTCTCATATGGCCTCAGCTGTACTCTCCTCCATAAAGCAGAGTCTTGGGGCAATGGCTACAGTCCCAAAGAATTGAACAGAAGTACCCCTGAGACCTAAACACAGAACAGAAATGGTGCATTACTATCCCACCATACCCTCTTGGCCAATGTAAGTCCAAGACCAGTTTCACAGATAGGAGACTCCTTCTCTTGAGGAAACAGGAGAGTAAAGTTGTTTTGCAAAAGGTATGGATCCAGGGAAAAATGAAAATTTATGGCTATTCTTGCATTTGCTGTGCAGGTGTCTAATAATTATCCTAATTGTCCAAAATTCTGAATGGGGTTATACTGCTATAGGTGCTGAGTTTAGAAATGATCAAAATATGAAACTTGGACTATTCCTTTGGTCAATTTGTATGCAATAACAAACTTCCAGTAAGTAAGTAAGTTATCAAGGTATTTGAATTTCTGCTGCTCTGGGAAGGAGAGGGGAGTCTCTGCTGAGCAGATCATAGTTTCCAGACAGGAAACAAGAGCCCTAGAGGATGTCTTAGCTCAGTGGCCAGACTTTCCAGGTGAGATTGACATCATTCTAGAGCAGCAAGTTTCAAATCTTGGATCTAAATTTTCCTCTGACTTTATAATTCGTTAATTGTGTATGTTTTAATAAAGCGGGCAATCTGTATATATGTCTCAGATTCCAATTCTTTGCTTTCTCTTTCTGACCACTTTTGCCAGTTGAGCTAATGGTCAACAGGACTTTCACAGATATCACATCATTAGGCCTTGAAACCAACCTTGTTTTGCAGATCAGACCATGGAAGTGCCACGACTTAGCTAAACTCACCGCCTGGTCATGTAGCAAACCAGAGCTCTCTCTGATGTTTACTGACTCCTAGGCTCACACTATAAGGGTTATCCTCCTCTCAAATACCTTCCCCTAAATTCAGAAAGTAGCTGTCATTTCCTGTATAAACCACTGTCTCAGCTACCATGTGTTACAGAGGCCAGCTCTGTGGGCTTTAAAATGCATTTTTATAGACTGACTCATTTTACTGCATTATCCCAAGTGGGCCTTCGGGAATTTCAAGGGAAAGATAAAGAAACACATAAACACACAACAAATCCAAATCCAGTTACATTTGCTATAAATAAAAGAATTCGTTTCCGGCTCATTCTACTCAGTAAAGACTTGAAGCCAGGAAGAACTCTCATTAACCTCATGTCTTCTCCTTATTAATTGTCAATAATAATAATCAGAGCTGATGGTCAATGCTTCATGGATCAAGTTATTAATCGGTGTTGATGACCTTATTATTGTCCATAATAACAATGGCATGATTAGATGCCACTCTTCTCTTCCCATTCCAAACCTCCACTGATTAATTCTCATTACACACCCTATTTAAGTATCTTCCCTCTTATTTTTCAGGTGGTAAATTAAGGCACACAGAAGACAAATTCCTTTTGTATTACCACTAAGAGAGGTCATTTCTGGATCTTGGTGTGTGAGTCCTGTACCCTGAGTGGCATGAAGGAATTAAACAGCAGACTTTAAAAGTGTAATAACCAAGTATGAAGCCTGGCTCAGCTCCTTGACCTTGAGCAAGGATTGGCCCTGTAAGCCTCAGTTCCTCAAGTACAAGTGACCTGGTAGGATTATTATAAAGCTCTTGGCATTAGTGAGAGGCACTCAACCAATGAGCTTCTATTTCCCTTCTGACTTATTTCTAAGAATTCCTTGAGATTAAAATTTTTACTAAAAAAAATTCTCCAAAGGGGATATAACCCTTGAAGTTTGTCACTCCCTTATTCTATTCTTGCATTAATTCAGTACTCATTTTCTGCATTTGTTTTGCGTACAAGACACAATTTTCAATGGTGCAAAGAAGTATTTCCATAAACGTGGCCTTCAGGTTGTATTAGAATCATCAGGAGAAATTCCCATAAGATAGATTCCTGGAAACCATTAGGAATCTACTGCCTCAGAATCTCTGCAGGCGGGAACCAGAAATTTAAGTTTTCATTAGTACCCTTAACTAATGTGATTCATCTGCACTGTGAAATTTTTGTTTTGTTATTAACATACTCATAAACTACAATTATTGTTTTCCAGGGTCCTAGAGATTAAGAAGTGAAATCTTATGTGCAAATTAATATAACAAAATTTATAAAACAACTAAGTACCCTAAAAATTGTTCAAACAAATTATTAGAGTATTTGGGATAAGAGAGAATATGTATTCCCAAAACTAATCAATAAATTCTCCTAATCAAATATAGTACCTATGTTTCATGAAGGTGCCACTATGGTCAAGATTTCAACTTTCCCTTGTGGCTTTTTTCAAAACAATTTTTTCCCCAAAACCATGCCATTGTGTTTACCCTATGGTGTTCTTTGGCATTATGGCAGCAAGAAATTTATCATTCATTTGTTCACCAGGCAAATTTTGAGTTTTTTTTGTTTTTAACATGCAGAATCCTGAAATTCAAAATCCTTTTATTTTAAATCATGGTAAAAGTATGGTTTCCAAAATAGGACTTTTAAACTCAAAGATCCAGACCTGAATTCCTTACACTCTGCTAGAATGGTGCTTCCCTGAGAGGTGGGAGTGGAATTTCCCTGCTCCTGGTCCAGATGAGAGATACAGCATTTCAGGCAAGGCCAAGTAAGGACCTGTTAAAAATGCAAAATATTATCCCATTACAACTGAGTATTAGACAACAGTTTCACCTCCCAAATTTCAGTAGCTCCCAAACCATAAAAAACCTATTCCCCATGAGGAATTCTGCAATTGTGTAAGAACTAACACCTCCATCTCTAACCTGTAACACATACTGATCGAAATACTCAAATACGTTAACTAATTTCTCATTGATTAATTTAAGCAGAGGGAAGAGGAGGAGAAGGTCCATAAGGAACCACTGTCTCAATTTCAGAGATATTTGTATTCAAATTCTTATCCAGAAAGCTTTCTTCTTGTGAATCTTAGCACCTTATAGTTTAAAGCACCCATAGGCAGCTCTGGGGGGCGGGTCCCCATCTTGCTACAGGTGGCATCCATTTGGTCTTTGCTCATAGCTTGCTTCAATATATAAGAGCTGGAGGAAGTATAACTAAATCCTTCATGTAATCTAGAGGTCAAATAAAATGTTCTAAAAGATGGAGGGAGACTTTTTTTTAAAGTGGCCCTATGAAATAGATATGCATGGTATTATAACCCTATATAAAGGTTCTTTGTGATGACAAAAAAAGATGAGGAAAAATAAATATTAGATAAAACTGATGTTTTGCTCTTTCAGACAAAGCATGGATTCCATGATCACTCTTCTAACTGTAAATGTGTCTTTCTTTACTCCCATGTGAACCAACAGGAGGATGGATATTATTTAAACAGCTGGACATGTAGGAAGGAAGCCTATTTTAAAATGAAGGAGCAATCTCAATGAACAAAAGCATCATCACCTCCAACTGCAAAAGAGCCATCCTCTTCTCTTCGTTAGATTTTAATGTTCAAATTTTATTCACTCTGCACAGAAAACCCACAAGATAAGCACTACTTTGAACATTCTGCAAATGAGGATACAAAGATTCAAAGACACTATTTCTTCATTAGAGTAATGCATATTAAAACCACAAGAAGACATCATTGCATCTACTAGAATGGCTACAATTTAAAAGAAAAAGAAAAACAAGGACTGGTAAGAATGTCGGGAAATGATGGTCTTCTATATTGCTAGTGGGGATATAAAATGGTGCAGATAGGTGACTCCTGCAAAAGGTTAGCACATAACGGCACATCACCCAATAATTCCACTCCTACAGCATATACCCCAAACACGGCAACACGAGTCAGATTCTTACACACCAGAATTCATCACAGCACCATTCACAATAGCTAAAATGTGGAAGTGACCTGTCTTCACCAACAGATAAATGGATTCACAAAATGCCCTCTATACTTGGAATGGAAATTATTTAGTCTTCAACAAAGAAATTTCTGATATGTGTTGTGATGCAGGTGAATACTAAAAACATTTTGCTAAGTGAAATAAGCTACATACAAAAGGACGAATATTGTATGATTCCACTTAAATAGAAGAAAAGAAAATTCATAGCGACAGAAAGTAGATTAAAGTTGAGCAGGACCTGGAGGGCAGGGAGAACGGAAGGCTATTGCTTAATGGGAACAGAGAGTTTCTACTTGGTATATTGAAAATGTTTTAGAAATAGACAAGGGTGATCGGTGCCCAACATGGTGGTAATTAATGACAATGAGCTTAATACTAAACATGATGAAAATATCACAATTTTATACAGTACATACATTACTAGTATATGACAAGATATTGAGTCACCTGCCTAAATTGTGCAGTGACTAAGTGGCACAGATGAACGGCAAAGCCATATCTGTCTGAACCAGCTCCCTTTAATACCAGATCAATCTTGCTTCCCGCACTCCAAGGAGAGGGAATCACAGATTGTAATGGAGACACACACTTACATTAACTCCTTTGTTTTGTGTGGAAATTGTCCCTTTCCTTTCTTGTCTTTAGCATCTACCCACTGGGAACAAATTATGATTTTCTGAGACCTTCGATTCTATCGTCTAAGGACCTCAATCCCCACTCCCCCACCAACCCAACTGGCTGAAAATACCAAGATTTGGAAATTTTGTATTCATGTCATAGCCTTACATGAACAAAGATATTGTACCATGTTATGAACTTTCTATTTCCCAACAGTTATCCTTTAATAAAGGATATATCAGTATTGATTCTGTGGAAGGAGATCTCATGTTACAGTCTACACCAGAGTCAAACACCCACGGTCCGTTCTGGAGTTCAACAAATAACGCCATTGAACTTTGTCCTTTGAATTGGAGGGAGATAAAATAAAACATCAATAGTCTTTTCCTACTTGGTCCTCACTTAATTTAGAATTATAAAAAATGAGAGTAGTTGGAAAACCCTGTTTCTGGCCTGTTCTCCCACCATCTGGCTTGAAAATATGACTGACACATAATCAATACTGAATAAATAATGGTCATTATTATTATTATTTTTAAACCCTCAGAGATGCCTTAGCCATGGTATCAATAAGCTAGTGTAGTTGGGTAATAAGATGTAAGGTCCCTTTCTACACATATTTTCTAGAATTCTTACATTTTTATGAGTAAAATTAAGAGAAAATCAATTCTCAGATCTATATCTTTCAATCCTCTTCTCCTCTCTCACTGGGGAAACTTTCTTTCTTAATTTCTAAAGGTCGCTGTTGTTGTTAACCATAACTCATTGTGTTCCACACTTGGGCCGGTTTTTCTTCCCTGGTCCCATTATCCCACAGGCGAAATTGACACTTTCATGGCCTGGTGAGTGGAGTGTGAAATAATTAAATGTGACAAGACCATTGCCTTCAGATTAAGTCCAACTCCCAAATAGAGGGATTGATTTTCCTCCAACTTATGACAAGACATGGGTCTGACAAGTCACCACCCAAAAGGAGGCTTTTCAGAGAATTCATAGCAGGCAAAAGTTGGGCTTAGAACGCAAGCTGTCCTTTGTGTCAGGACATAGCTTGCATAAGTCAACTCCCTAATTTATTTACATTGAGCCAGGCCTGTCATTTGTATTAATTAAGAAAAGGCCAATCTACACTCTGGAAGTCCATGTTTGGGAATTCAATCAGGTCCCCATGGGGATGTGCTGATAGAAATAGAAAAATATTCATTGGTGATTAGCATATCACATGCTAGTTATAAAACAGCACTTGAAAATCACTCTCTTTAGGAACCTAATTGTTCTGCATACTCCCAATTACAGCTTTAACTTGCTAGGTACACTTTACAGAAAATGCAAAGAGGAACCTAATATACTGAGAATGAGTGGACTCCTGAACCACCTGCATTCAGCTTCTCCTATTACAATTTGGAGGCACTTCCATGAGCCTAATAATAGTCCTCTTTTTTCTGGTTCCATCCCAGAAGAGGTAACTTACCTGATTGGCAAGTTTGACCCAAATAAAGGAGCATGCAGGGTCCAGTCTGTACCCTTGTTTGATTGGCTTTCCTATAGGACAGGTGCATTCTGGCTATTTCCCATGCACTAAGCCTAGTTGGATGAATTTTTTCTCTGAGAGTAGAGACCTCTGATTATTCACTGTACCCATGACTGGGCAGGTGAGCTTAATTTATTCAGAAACGAACTATAGGCAGGTTCACCTGGTCAACAGCCCTGAATTCTCATAATCTGAGAGCTTTATCAATAACAAAAGTGACGCCTGTTTTGTTTTTGTTTTTGTTTTTGTTTTTGTTTTTGTTTTTTTTTTGTGTGTGTGTGTGTGTGTGTGTGTTTAAATCCTGTGTCTATCTCTCAATTGGTTATAAACACAGGTAGAAAAAAATAGGATATTATTTATTGATACAAACCTTATATTCCACAGTGATATCCAGGACAGAAGCCTAAAATTATCTCCTTGTGGACTGCGAAAGACCAAACCTCTCCATTTTACACAAAATCTATAAAGGTTACAGGATTGGAGGTGAGAGATCCAGGTTCAAGTTGAAGCTCTCTAACAAAGTTAGAAGTTTTCAGAAATCTGGTGCTGAGCTCACTTGGGTTAGCATCTTAGACCTGCCACGGAGGAGTTTGCTCACTTTGGGTATCTTATATGAGTTCTCTGCACCTCTTCTTCCTCCTCTGTAAATGGAAGAGAACCAATGCCTGCTAAATGAGGATTAGATGTGACGGCGAGTGTAAAGAGCTTGGCAACTCACCAACATATACTAAGTGTTCAATGTACTATGCCTTTAGAGAGGCTACCGGTTTTTGCCTTGAGGAAATTACTTTCCTTCTGACAGCCTCTATTTCCTCATTTGGACAAATAGAAGGGACAAGACTCCCATGTTTATAAGATCCCTCCAAGTCTATGGTTCTATTTTTCAGACTATGAGAATAAAAATGTGGTACGTGTGAATTTGTGCACCTATGTAATTAGGGGATTTATCGGGGCTTACGAGGTTTATGTCTGTGCCTCACAAATTATTGTCTCCTTTCTAAATCTCCAAAATCTTTCCATTACTGGAAAACACCAACAGAGGGCATCAGGATTTAATTCTGGGTGAGTTGCTCCTGGAGGCTAAGGTTCCGGTTGCCTGACAGGTCTCTAAGCAAAGCTGTTTCCCAACAGGAGTGCTAAACATTTTACTCTCCTTCTGACACCCCAGTAACCTCTGCCCCTTCTTCACTGTCTGATTCCAGGGCGTAGGCTTTGGCTTTGATTTCTAGAGTGTCTCCCCGGGGCCTGTCTGCCTTTGCCTGGGACATGGGATGACGGCACTTCATGGAAACAGAACAGTGATTAATGACATCTGAGCTCTCTCTGCTGAGTGCTGAGTGCATGTGGGTTAGAGAGCTTGATCTTCGCAAGGGCTGCTCTCTGGTCTGGCACCAGGGCACCTTCCAGCAGGCATGCAGAACGGAGCAGCTGAAGCCAGGGGATGCTGAGCAGGGAGGCCAGTCCTGGCTCCCAGTGCACACACAATTCCCTTAAGAAATGTGGTAAACAGCTGGACTGTCCCATACCCCAGTCCACCCACTTCAGAGAGGTGTAGTTATACTATAATCTGAGAACACTTGGACCTCACATTAGGAGAAAGGGCTCCATTTGGAATCATAGTATTTTCTTTGTCACTTACTAAGTGTGTTCTTGCACAACAAATAACTCCCAGAATCTCATTTTCTCAATCTGCAGAATTAAAATAACCCCAACTGACTTTCTTCCTTCCATGGTGTTGGGAAATAACAGGGAAGCTTATGATAAAAACACAAAATGTCTACATCGAAGGTCGTGCTTCATCACCACTATTAGTCCTTGTCATAGTTCTGTGGTGGCAGCAATGCCATTAGTATCTGCTGGGTTGTAACTGGACTCAGAGATAATGGGTGTGGTCACTGTTAAGAACCAGGCCATGGAATTACATAGTCTGAATTCACACCCACCTTCTCCCCCCACCTTGTAAGTCACTTACAACCTGTAAAATGGAAATGATGGTAGCGGCATCAAAACCCAGGTTTTGCAAGAAGCATTCCCGATGTGGCACAGGAAGCATTTAGAGCATGTTCTGGAATTGAGACATGATTAACAAATGGTAACAAATGGTAGTTTTCTGTGTTATCATAATTATCATTCTTCCTAATAAGAGAAGGTACTCTTTAAGGATGTTCTCAAATCTGGAGACTGACTGTGACTCTCTAGGGTCCCTCCTTTCCTCAACTGCCCCCTCCAGCACATGCAAACTATTTCTATCCTTTTCTTGCATGGTAGGGTCTTTTGGGTCCTCATCTAATCCAATCCTCTCATCTGACAAATAGGAAAACTGAGGACTAGAAAGGATGGATCCATAGCCCTTGTTCACAAAACTGAAAGGATGTGGACGAAATGCCGAATCTGTTTTGCTCATCTTTTATTTCCTCCACTGCAACACACTGACTCTTGGAAGGAGTTAATTGTGTTAGTTAACTTCTTAAACATCTTGAAGTTTAGAAAACCTGCCCAAACCCATCTAGAACGTTTTCCTATCTGACCTTCCCTGGCACCACCCCAGCCCTGGGCAACTGTGCTAACTTTTCTAGTGAAGCATTTAGAAAAGCAGCACATCCCTATCCTCCTTTGGGGACTAAGGAGGAAATATAGAGGGAGGGAAGAAATAAGAAAAATAGAGAGGGGGAAGGGATAGGAGAGAACAGGGTGGAAGAAAGAAGGGTGGGA
>NW_026000051.1:13311616-13324822 GCF_001458135.2 Marmota marmota marmota
GGAAGAAAGAAGGGTGGGAGGGAGGGAGGAAGGAAGAAATTCCCCTGTGGCAGGCCCCGTGCTTGGCACAGACCATACCTATTTATTTAATCTGCACCCCGATCTTTTTTTTTTCCTGCAGCACTGGTGCAGCACAATCTTAAGTGGGAATCGATGACCACCTCCAGTTTGTTAACAAAGAAATTGTTCCTTAGAAAGGCTAAGGAGCTTGTGCTGTGATCATCACCCAAGTCTAACAACATCTGTAGGACCTTCAGAATTATGCCATGTGAAATGAAGGATTTGTTGGCCCTTGACTTTGGATTTAGAGACGTTTCTCCTGACTTTGATTCGAGACACTTCACATGTTTATTAGTTTGTTCAGTCATTTTTCTGCTCATTCGCTCATCTATCTGTTCATCCATTTAACAAACACGTGTTGCACACTTATCACCAGAGATATGTAAGACCTGCTGTCTTTTCTCCTACCCAACCTCAGTGTGGTGGATTTGTCTACTGGTTGTCGTGGATGTGCACACACACCTGCAGGTCAGCAAGACAGAAAGCATCTGCATTCGCATGGAAATGCAAAGAAATCCAGGGCTGCACATCCACAAGGGCCAGCACTCTGTTTTTGGTCTCTTCCAGGGAGGAACCCAAGCAGCATGAGGTCGAGATGCCTAGTCCAGGCCTGGGGTCAGTCAGTCCTTGCCATCCTTGCCTCTGGGTCCCTAGACAATGGGATGGGTCTGTTCTCTCAGAAGCTCCACTCCACAGGGACTTTGATGGTATATCAAGCATGGGTTCTATTTAAGTCCTTGCAGGCTGACCTGACAACAGAAGAGAAGAACTCAGAACGTCAATATCAGGGTAAGGGAGTCCATCTGTATTGAGACTATGGGGGTGTTTCTTATGATCTGAGGAATGGTTCCTTTATCAAGTGTGGAGGAAAGAATGGTGAGCATCAGTGATGATCATGATCAAAATCATTTATCCTAGTGGACTGTTTATCTGCTTCTTCACTACTAGTTAACAAGAGCAGACATTTATGAATCAGAAACTGTATAACTTGACATTTCCATCTTTTTAAAAAATAATTTTTAGCCAAGGGGGGGGCATAAAGGATTGAACTCAGGGACACTTGACCATGGAGCCACATCTCCATCCCTATTTTGTATTTTATTTAGAGACAGAGTCTCACTGAGTTGTTTAGCACCTCACTACTTGCTGAGGCTGGCTTTCAACTCACAATTCTGCCTCAGCCTCCCCAGCCACTGGGATTACAGGTATGTACCACAACACCCAGATGATGACATTTCCATCTCATTAGAGTGCTTTGAAATAAACTGGTGTGACTGTTTTTTTTTTCTTTTGCACCAGGAATGATTGAACCCAGGGCACTTAATCATCGACCCATATCCCAAGTTCTTCTCTTTTTTATATTTTATTTTGAGACAGGCTCTCCTTAAGTTGGTTAGGGCCTCACTTAGTTGCTGAGGATGTTTTTGAACTTGCAGTCTTTCTGCCTCAGCATGGAAGTCACTGGGATTACAGACTTGAGCCAGAACACCCAGCATGAGCATATTTTTAAATAGTAGATGCTGTTACTCTCCATGAATCATGAAGCAAGCACATGGAGAATCCAGGGTTTTAGCCACATTTTTTTTTCCTGCTTGCCCCTCTTCTTTCCTTGCTCTCTGTAAAATGTGACTATTATTCTGTTAGATTAAATCAGGGATCCCTCCACTCAGTTGATCATCTGCATTCCTCCAGATATTATTGAAACTTTGATGCCCAGGCTGCTGGGGTCTTCGGTGGGATTCATAATGTACTTTGTTTGATATGCTCCAGATAATTATGAGAACCAACTACGTTTGGGAACCCAGGTTTCAGGGGACCCCCAGAGAACACAACCAGACCCAAGATTCCATACTTTTACCTGTGAGCTGGAAAGTCAGAAAAGGGGGGCTGGGCTCCAAGTGGAGAAGCTGAAATTGAGCCTAAAGCCATTCATTCTCAACTCTCCTCCCATGGGCCTGCCCATAAATCTCAGCCGTTTGGGAATGGAGCCAATGCAGATCAGAGGCATTTTCCCCTTGAAGCATCTAACGTCTAGATATGTCGAGTAAGTGGAGCAGCAAGACTGTACAAGCTCCGCTGGCTTGGATAGCGCAGCTCGTCCAGACTCACAGGACATTAATTAACAGCCTCGCAGACTCTCTGTGCAGAAGACATTTTCCCTGATCTCTGGTATTTGGCCCACCTAGAGAGAGTTATTAGCATCCCCTTCCTCCTCCAAATCCACCCCTTGGTCCAGCCTCATCTTCCTAGACAGTTCTCCTAAAGCAAGACAACTTCTCTGGGATAAGCCAAGAGATAGCCAGCTCTGTCAATCACCCCCTGTGTCCCCCAGATAAGTCCTTATTCTCCCCCTCAATCTTAGATCCTCACATGGCTTCTTGAACTTCAGTAAGGATAAGAAAACTTGAGTTCATTTACTTTTCTGGGATATGACCTTAAGTTACTATAACCTAGAGTTTAAGAGCACAGGTGCAGGAATCAGGAAGATTTCACTTCCTATCTCTTGTTTCCCACTTCCTGACTGTGCAATCTTAGGTTAGTCACTTTACCGCTCTGATTCTTGCTTTCCCCATCTGAAAAGTAAGGATAATAATGGTACCTTTGTTACAGAGGGGTTAGGAGGATTGAATAAAATATGTACATACAGTGTTTATATGTGGAAAATGGCAACTATTACTGTTTTCAGTGATTACTCATGCAATTAGACAGGTATGCAAGCAGATAATTATACTAACACCATAAGTCCTTGGACAGAAACAGCAGGAGTCTCTGACATCCCAGTGAATGATCAAAATCAAGAAGTGTTTGTGGTAGGATATTAGATCCGAGTTGATTAAAATATGAGTAGTGGCCAGGTGAGAGTCAGGAAGCGTTTCTTGGCAGTGTGGACTCTCCATGCCGTGGACACTTCACTGCCCCCAGCCTCCCTAGTTTTTTTTTTTTTTCCCCCTTCCTGGCCTGAGTTCAGATTCTCCTTCTCAAGGCCTTTGCATTTCGCTGTGGATTCAACACCCGGCAAGTGCTTGCTCACCTTTCCTTCCACCTGGCACTGCATCCAGAGACCTGTTTTTGACTTTATCTCCTGTCCGTGGTCTCCCTGCACCTCTTCAGTCTGGCAGAAGTCCCTGATACTGAACTTGCCTGGATATAAGCTTGTCTCCCTTCTTTCCATCCAAGCTTCTCTGTTTTATTTCTGGCTGATCAGGGTAACTGTACACCCAATTCTGCTGCTAACTGATCCATCCTGCTAACCCTCTGGGATTATCTCATTCTGAATGAGGAGACCTCCTCAATCAGAGAATAGTAAAAGGCTCTTGGAGAAATCTTCCTTTGTGTATTTATTTAATCAGCAAATATTTATTTCACCACGCATCACGAAAGAAACTGGGATGCACTTATGAAGAACGCATACTTGCTCCCAGGCCCCAGGAAATTGGTGGTAAAACAGGAAGACAATCAGATAGAAGAACTCACACTGTGGAATGAATGAGGGGTGTTCACAGGCTGTCAGAGCACAAAAGAGAGCATACTGCCTCAGTCACTGTTCTTAGCTGAAAAACAACACCACCATCAGGTAATTTATGCAGAAAAATGAATGGGTGAAAGGAACGTATTTATAGTGGCCCACAAAGAGCTGGGCTTGTACACCTGAATCATGGTGTGGGAATGTGCCAGCAGACCCCATACTGCTCCCTTAACCAAAGACATACGCCCTAGGCACCTCACACCATCTTCTTGGGTGCTGGACACTACAACTTCCTCCTTCTCTGAGTTGAATGTTGGATCATTTTATTCCAGCCTGGTTAGGAAAGAGAATTTGTGCATGTGGCTTCCTCACATCACTGACGTTTCCATAAAGTCTAACTTGGTTGTGCCTGATGGTCAAGCTGAAACTGAAGCTTAATCAAATGGAGTGTAAGGCAGGACCTTGTCCTACAGAGAAAGAGACAGTGTGCATTCAAAGCTGCTGAGCATTCAAAAGAACAAGACAGGTATCCATGTGGATCCCCCCTGGAGAATTTGGGAGGGGAATCAGGAGTGGAAGGGAATGTGAGAATCTTTGCAGAGATACTGCATCTCAACTGAGCTCTAAAACAGGTTGAAAAGTGAGCCAGGTAAAGACAGGCCCTGGGGAGTGGCCAAGGTTGATGGGATGTCAGGTGCACAAGATTAGAGATGGGAGTGGATGATGCTTCCAGGAAATAGCCGTTGCTGAGCATGGCTAGAATGTAGATTTGGAAGCAGTGGGTCGAGGGGGTGAAAATGGAGGCTGGAATGGTGAACAGGGCCAAGGCCTCCAAACTTTAACTCCTCTCTGCTGATAAAGAGGAACACAAAACAAAGCAGCCAATATTTTCCAGAGACACTAAAAGAAGAAGATAGCTACACGTTCTAAGACCATTTTTAAATGTCTCTGATGTTTCATTTCTTCTTTTATTGAAGACACATCATTGCAGCTCATTTGAAAACTCCCTGTAAGTAGAAATCCCTCACCATTATGGAGAATTTCTACCATAAAATCATACAGGCGTGGGCTGTTTATGGAAGCCCGAAACATTCCCTGCAGGGGATGTCATTTTGTATTCACGACAGAAACATCTCCAGGGTCCCTTTGTAAATTGACACAGGAGCAGTGCCTCTCCCCGTCTCAGGTCTGCTAGGCTCACCTTGCACCTGTCTTCTTCACCTGTGGGAAGCACATCTGATACTCACCACTTGCACACTTCTAAAGCCACACCCATCCTTACCTGCCTCTTCCTAATCTGACTTTCTCTGGTCTTGAGCACCTCACAGACCTCATTTTCTCAAGGGCATATGTACCATACATTAGGAGACCCTCTTGCATTGAAAAGCGAAAGATGTTCTCGCCACTTTCACATGTAAAGATTCCTTTTTGTGAGTTCTTTCCAGCCCAGGAGCTCAAACATAACCTGTGTACTTAGCATTACTATTTTAGGGAAATTAAAAGCTCATACCTGGGCTGCAGTGCACACGGAGGGCTCAATCTCAATGCCAATTCAATATGAAAGCCAATTCAAGGCCCCTCGAGGAAGTGCCCTCTCTTCTGAGATAGGGTTATCAATACGCAACACAGAGATGTATATTGAAGACCATTGTGCAGTCATCCATCATGGCAAATGATGGAGTTTAGAGGGGAATGATCACCCCAAAAGCTTTGTGAAGCTCTTCTGTTCTCAAGTGGAAAGGATTGAACTTCTGTCTAGAGACAATGTCGTTTCCTTAGCTATGTCCCTATTTGGTGCCAGGCAGAGAGTATTACCTCTTTAAATCACAATGGTACCACGTGCAAGTCACTCTCTGAGTCACTCTTAAGCTTGAAGATGAAGGGATGGCAAGATAAGTATATTATTACCTCCTGGAATTATCACCTCTTGAGTCACGTCCAGAACCTTTCCTTCTTCTAGGTAAATATCCAAACATCTGGAAGGAGTGTTAAGTGCCACTTTTGAAGTCAGAACTCTTTAAGGTGCTGTTTAAATTGGTTTAGACCATGGGATCTGGGATTTCCTGGAAACTGATCAAGCTGGAGTTGCCTTAACGTCCCCTAAGAAGAGAAAGGTATTGAGGGGATTCAGTGCTACCTTTCCATCTTTATTTAGTTCTCTCTCTTTTTCTTTTGTCTCTGCACCTGTTATTCTGCCTCAGGCACAGATGTCCACCGCCTTCTGCTTATCCTTGGATCATGGTGGCTGAACAACCTTTAGCTTTCCGTTGCTTTTCCAATAGCACCCAGTCAGTAACTGACTGCCTTTCAGACACCCTAACACAAACTCCTGAAAGAGGAATCAGTGAGCCTAGACAAATGTGTCTGCACCTGGCTGCCTGTTCCAGTCTGCTGTAGCCAGGGCAAAGGGCTCCCTGGCACATAGCACAAATGTGCTATCATCATCAGGTTTCCACACATGCAGCTTCTCTAAGGTAGGATAGGAAAGCACAGGATTTTAAAGCTGTATTAGTCATCTCCCGTTGCATAACAAATTGGCCCAGGATTTAATGGATTGAAACAACAATAAATACCTATTAGCTCACAGTTTCTGGGGATCAGGAATTTGTAGCAGCTAAACAGGGCAGTGATGGCTCAAAATCTCCCATGCAGTTGCAGTCAAATATCAGCTGGGACTATAGTCATTTGAAGGCTTGAGTGGGGCTGGAGAATTCACATCCATGATAGCACTTTAAATACCCCAAAGTTGTTGCCAGCTGTTTCTAGGAGGCCCTGGCTGCTCCCCATTCTGGCCTCTTCCTTTGCTGCATGAATGTCTTCATGAAATGACAGCTGGCTTGATCCTAAGTAACCATTCCAAGAGAGACCAGAGTGGTAGCCACAGTGCCTTTTATGACTTAGCCTCACAATTCACATACTCTTTTCTGGAATTTCCTGTTGGTTACACAGGTCATCCCTATTCATGCTGGAGAGGGAACTTTTAAATGAGTAGAGTATCAGAAGGTAGGATGATTAGGGGGCCCCTTTGGAGGATGCTACCAGAGCTAACATGAGTACAGGTGTCTAGGGACACAGAAGTAGCATTTCCCATTGAATGTCTCATGCTAGTACTTTTCTTCTGGGTTATCAAGAAGTTGTCCTTTAAATTCAACATGGTTCTTTTTTGTTCTAAATGCAAAATTAAAACCAACTTTTCGTTCGAGATGCTTCACAGCTGGTTAAACTACATATTCGTGATTTGTAGGCCACCATTCACCCAAGAGATCTGTTCTAATTTCCCTGGAAATGTGCTGTAGGAGCCCCTGTCGAGAGCAGTGCCTAGCTCAGTGTGAACCTAGAGTGACTGCCTGCATATAGTAATTGGTGACAGTGATTGATAGTTGGTTGAGTGTGGAAATACTCTTAAAGAAGGCAAGGAGGGGGCAAAGAATTCATGTCTCCTATATGGGAAATCTGAACGTTCAAAGCTTTGACATCTACAACACTGGCCACTCTTTCAGAATCTGAACTTAACAGAGGAAATAAGAAACTAAAATAGAAAATAAAAAAAAAAGAAAATTCTATGTGCCCAATGCCAAAGAGAAATGATTCTAGAAAGAAGATGAAGCTATGGGATGCCTAAGCTGATAAAATAGTGTGTGTTTCAGACCCCTTAGGAGCATAGAGAAACGCTTTGTGGGAGACCTTAAGCCAGGAGATCTGGCTCCTAATCTTCAAATTAGGTACGCTGACTTTGATTCTCCAATGTAGGGTGATCGGGACAAAAAGATGTATTTTGAATTTTGATTTGCTTGTACAAAGAGACATTTACTAAGAGCTCTGCCACTTGCTAGCAGTGTAACATTGGGTAAGAAATGTCAGCTCTCTGAGCTCTGTTTCCTCATATGTTAAAAAAGAATAATAGCTCAGCACTCACCTTGCCTGATAACAGTGCAGTTCTCACCTCACCTTGATACTGTGGCAAATATCAAAGTCTGAAAAACTCTTACATACCTGTAAAAAGCCCAGGGAAGCTTCTGAATGGTTCAGTAAGATTTGGAGACTCTGGCAGTCCTTGTACTTTGAAAAACAGTTGTTCTTATAGGCGAAGGGTGGAGGCTGGAGGGGCCCATTCCAGGTTGTAGAAACACAAATCAATAGGGTTATCCATCACAACATCACCATCATCATCATCATCATCACCATCATTTGCAACATGGGCCTTTCTGATTATATTAGAACAAGTATTGGACCAGTGTCTCTTGGACTATAAGCAATAAAGCTCAGAATCTGTAAGCATGTGCTTCTCCCCTGCAGACCAGGAACTTGGAGGGTGGCACCATGCAGAATGAAGAAAGCAGGCACTGAAAACAGCAGAAAAATGAGTTTGGGCCCTGCAAAGTCCTGGTGTTATAACAGTTCCCAGCTTCTGTCCTCTCTGAAGTCTAGCCTTGGTTTCCTCAGGAACCTGTCCCTTTCTCCAAACTGATCATTGTTTCTCCTTTTGTATAAGTTTGCTTTCTGTTATTTAATTAAAATAGCTCTACACAAAGTACTTTCTATGATAATTTTTTTTTAAATATTATCTTTCTGTAGAACTGACTTTGCTGATAATAAGAATACCTACCACACAGGATGGCTGGTTAAAAAGGGCTTACTACATGACCAAGGTCACTTATCAATGCTTAATCTTATGGGAAGAAAATGTCTGAATTCCAAGCCCTGAATTCATTCTGGACTTTCTAAAAGCTAACTCATCGTTGTATACATTCAAGGGGAGGAGCTTGGGATAGGGAATACCTTTCCATGTTATAATGAGTCATTGTTCCCTGTGATAACGGGATGACTTTCAAATAATCAATATTTCATGTTAAAATTTTCTGCCACATCCATGTGGAAGGCAAAAGACACCCCAAGCTTCCAGTGGGACCCCCAAATGAAAACCTGCATCCATGCTCAAAAATCCTGGAAACAGGAATCGATAATTGAGATTCTGGCTGAAACCCGAGTGAACAAAGATACTCTAATTAAATTCTGCATAGGAGCTAATTAACCCATTTATGTGCTTCCTTCCTTTGTGCAATAGGGGAAGCACATAAGCAGCATTGGTGTATTTGCAACCTGTCAGAGTATGTGTGTGTGTGTGTGATTTTTCCCCCATAGAGTCACGTGGGAGGAGGGAGGCACCCTCCATGGGATCTCCTAGCTGTAATTCACCTGTCTTGGGCTTCTGTTTATTTTGGCTTTTAACTCTGCGAAGCTCATGCCTGCTTTGCTCTTTAGGGAGATCATAGAAGCCTTCCTGTCCTCAGATCTGTTTCCTGACACTGGTTCATCAGACAGTGCCAGAGCTGATAAAGGGAGTCACCTTGAGTGAAGGGCCTTGGTGCCCATGTCGGGCGTGGGCAGCCCTCTTGCCTGCTCAATATTCAAAACCGCTCTCCTTGTTTTGGGATACATGATTGACAGGGCAAGTATTTCAGGAGGAAGATTCCTCCCGCCCACTCTAGCCATGCGGCAAAGGTGTTTGCTTCCTTGGGAAGGAAGTGATTTATCTGTGGGAGAACACTGCTTCAGCAAAGTTTGCGTAGGAACAGCCTCTGTCCTCGCAAGCCTCTCTCTCTCTCTCTCTCTCTCTCTCTCTCTCTCTCTCTCTCTCTGTGTGTGTGTGTGTGTGTGTGTCTGCATGTGCACATTAAGACAGCGAGAGGAGAGATAGAGACATCGCAAGCATCATAAAAGGCTCTTCTTTCTACAAATGCTTCAAGACAGACTTGCTGAAAGACCTCGGACCTCATAAATGGATTTGTGCCTAACTCAAGGCAGCTCTGCTTTTTTCTTTCTTTCTTTCTTTTTTTTTTTCTAATTTAGAATTAGTGAGGGTGCATTACCAGTGGCTTTATGTAAACCATTACAGAGAGGAAACAGTCTTAAGTGAGATGTAGATGGGGGGGAAAAGCAAGGAAGCAAGAAAGAAAGAGAAATAAAGGGAGAGAGAAAGAGATTGGAGGGGGTGGGCAAAGAGAAAGCAAACATGTGAGTGTAAAGGGTTTGTAAGGATTTTGGGGTGTAACTAGTGAGGGTCGGGTATGCATTTATGTGTTACCTTTAGCCAGAGTACTGAGCCTCATGATTATCTCGTCTATTGTGCAAATTCAGGGAAGCAGTAGTTTCCCTAGAGAGTTGAGCTCCTCAGTGACTTAACTTCAGTCAGTTTTAAGATAAGCTGAGTAAGTAAATAACTTTTAAAAAATTTAGACGACCAGAAATTCATGTCATTATCAATCATTCATTTAATTATAAAATTCATCCTAACATATTAGTAAGATATAAGAATCTCAAGATAATTGAAGAAATAAATTCATCAGGTCAATCAGGAGTATAAAACTTCTGAGTTAATATAATTCATGTATCAAATGGTTTTATTTCAAGATTCTGCTAAACATTTCATAGGAAACTGAGTGAGTGGCAATTGTTTTCCTCAGCACATTGGAACATATTTTCTCACAATGTAGAGAGTTCTCTATTCTGGGCAGGAAGGAATGGATTAATTGGCAACTAAGAAGCTCCATCTCTGATTACATGACAATAGCTGTGACCCTGGATAACTTGCTTAACCTCTCTGTGCTCCTACATTCTCATCCACAATGAGACCACAACACTGTCTTTCTCACCTACCTCATATTACTGTTCTGCAGAAGTGAGGTTTTAGTTGTGGGAGTTGGAGAAGTTAAGCCCCTGAACAAAACGCAAGTTTTTATGGATCTGCACAAACATACACTATTCATGATCATGAATACATAATGCGCACTGTGTTGAATGTGCTGTAGGTGTTTTGTGCTTTGAATGCATTTGCCTGGAGATCTCAGCCTGTAACTGCACATAATAGGTGTCCTCTGTGGGATGTAACCTAGGTGACACTCTGTACATTAAGCTGCACCTGTGCCCTGGTGGAGAGAAAGCGTTGACAGATCAACATATGCCCAGGTTGAGAGAACAGAGGCAAGAGATCACAATACCAAAGACTGTCTGCCCATCAAAGCCAGACCGAAATGCTACTTCCCTCACAGAGCCTGCCAGGGCTCCTCTCTCCAGAAGGAATTACTTTCTTCCATATCTGGAATCACACCGTATTAGCATAGCCCCAAACTTCATGTACCTATGCCAGGCCTGCAGCATATTCAGATGGCACCAAATAAATAGGACTCCCACTCTTCCTGAAGTCTGTAACCTTGATTCCACAACTCTGACCCTGACCCTGACCCTGAGCCATCCCTCAGATTGGATTACACCCTGTTTGTCTTCTCCTGGTTTTCAACTTTGAACTAAGTCAGTACATAGTAGCACTTTCTACTTGTTAGGATTGTGCTAAATAATGGGTATACCCATGGACAGCAATTCATGTCTTTTGGTTACATGAATGTTAACATTTAATGGGACAATAGAAAAACAATTCCAATCTTTAGACTGAAGAATGCACAGAGAAATTTCCAGAAAAGGTGATGTCCATTGTGACCCTTACAGGCTGAAAACAGGTTTGGGGGTGGGGCAGAATGTTCTAAGCAGCTCTTTTCTTTGGGTGTTTTCCATTTCCAGCTTTGCCTTGTGTTGGGCAGCTTTGCACCTGATGCTGAGTGCTGCCATCTCACCTTCAGCTCTCACCCCGTCCCCTCTGCCTCTTATCACCTGCACGGGTTGGTCCAGCAGCGCTGTCCCTTCTTCTTTTGACCCTTAAGGTGATTGCTTTTTCCTAGCCTGCTAAATGGCAACCAACCTGTGTCAATGCTGCTTTTACATGTAATTTTTATCACAGTTATTTGATTTAGAACTCATCTGATTTTCCCCATCTGACTGCCAAGGTCCAGGTGATCTTTTTATTTCCACCTAAATACAGATTTCTATCTTGTCACTTTCTGCTTTAAAATCCTTCAGTGACTCTGCCTCAGTTCTATAATTCTGGCCGTGACCCGAGCCATCCCTCAGATTAGATTACACCCTTTGTCTTCTCCTGGCTTTCAACATTAATGTAAGTCAGTACATGGTAGCACTTGGACCTTGTCTCCTGGGGTACAAAGTCACTCCTGTATGAGGTTCACTGTGCCAGATTATTCAGAAGGCAGGAACTGTGTCTTCTTTACTATTTTGTCCCCACCTGAATGTAGCAGAAGCAAGTAAACATGTGTTATGTGAATGAACTGATGTTCTTATAAACTCCTATTACACAAACAAATGTTAGGAAGAAGGCTGTGTCAGAGGCTTTGGCAGTTCAGAGCCCTGTGTTTTTCTTTGATCGATAGGTGGGACCTATACAAATGTGGTGGTCCACACTTTTAGCAATTATCCCCCTCCTGTTACATCAGTCCTGGAAGGCAATGGACTAACTTGTTGTCCAGTCCCCTACAGAGACCTCTTTGGGCTGGCCTGTCCACCCATCTCCCCTCTGCAAAACAGAAAAGAGGTCCTGGTTCCCTGAGCTTCCTGCTTTAAAGGCGTTTAAGCTTTTAATGCGAATCCTGATTAATTAACAAGGGCGCAGGACTTACATGCATTTCATGTTGCTTTTATCTCTGGGAGAAAAGAAGCCTTTTGGCAGATACTTTCTGTTCACTGTCTAGTTCAGCATTTCAAAGGGCAGGCTTTGATGGGCTGAGCGGGTTACCATTTTTTGTGTGTGTGAAGGGCAATGACTAGTAATTAAGGGACAGACCCCTTTATGTCAACTCAAGGGGAAAAAAAATCAAATTCAATCTAAGTCTCACCCACAACTGACTTTAAGTGTGGGAGCTGGGGGGCTCTGCCTGGTGTTGAAGGGCACAGGCAAAGGGATCCAGGTGCGAGGCGTGGAGATGCTTCTCTCTGGTCTCCAGTGAAAAAGAAAACACTTACTGATCACCTACTGTGTGCTATGCCAGGTTTCTCTCGTGGTCAATCTAATTTAATTTTGCAGAAATTAAATTTGGGAGACATTAAAGAATTTATCCAAGATATAACAAGCTGCAGAGCTACATTTGGAGTCTGGTAGGTGTGACTCTGTTCTTTCCTACAAATCTGCATTCTCTCACTCCAGCGTGTCTCTCTTTGCTCCTTTCTGCCTTCTAGGATGGAACCAAAGGAGGACTATTTTATATTCAAATAACTCACTGATTCCTTCAGCAACTAACTGGCCAATACCATTTAGGGTTTCTGTTGCACCTTGTACTCACCCCATGTAGACTCCACCACAAACTTTCGGTAGGTAATGTTTTATTCATCTTCTTAAGTGAAGTATAAACTCTTAGCAAGCAGGGACCTTGGCTTTCTTCATTCTATGTCTTTATTGTTTCATACAGTGACTGACACAGAAAGAGTTTCAAAACATGGTTGCTGAAGTGAGCATTGGCTGGGGATCCAGTGTGGTGAGATGACCAGAAGTTTCCCACCACCCTAGGTTCTACTTATCCTTTCTTCTTTAATAACTGCTTTTCATCACTGTCACCAAAAGATCCATCGAGGACAATTTAGAAAGGGAAGAGTTTATGTTGACTCATGGTTTTAGAAGTCTCAGTCCATGGTCTTCCGACTCTTAGTCTGGACCAAGGTGAGGTAGAGCAACATGGCAGAAGGGCTTAGCAGAGAAGAGTAGCTCATCTCATGTAGCCAGGAAGGAGAGAGAGAGAGAGAGAGAGAGAGAGAGAGAGAGAGAGAGAGAGAGAGAGAGAGAG
>NW_026000051.1:13324840-13342752 GCF_001458135.2 Marmota marmota marmota
GAGAGAGAGAGAGAGAGAGAGAGAGAGAGAGAGAGAGAGAGAGAGAAGAGCCAAGGGACAAGATATAATCCCTAAGTGCAGTGACCCACCTTCTCCAACCACCCCCACCTGCCTACACTTACAGTATAGCAGTCATTTCAAAATATTAATATGTCAAAAGGATTCATCCACTGATTAGGTTATGGCACTCCTAATCTAATCATTGTGCCTCCTCCATTGACACAGGATCTTTTGGGAGACACCTTATATCTAGACTAGAACAAGATTCTCATTTTTACCTGGAAGGTCATACCTAACTGAATGGCGAAAAACATCCCCAGTTCCTTTGCCCTTCAAAATGACTGTAACTAAAGCCAGACCGTGGGATATAAACAGAAGTGCTATGTTGTGCTTCTATAAAGTCTTCTTTACTCTATCGGCTACTTGGCTCATGCATTTGATGGATGGAACTCATACAGCCATTTTGGTTTGTGAAGCCCACAGCCACGCTCTGCAACTTAAATGTGGAAGCGGTCTGGATCCATGAGCACCATGGGATTGCTAGAACAGTCCTGAGCTAGACATTCCTGGATTTATTTTATGCGAGAGATAATAGGTTTCTCTCTTATTTAATTTGCTTGTTTTAGTTCTTAGTTCTTAGCAGTAGGTCCAATCTAAGCTGATAGAACTAAGTGCAGAGCACTGTCCCAGGGAACTGGAGCTATGCTGGCAAATATGTCCCATGAGGAGCTCACGGCCATAGGAGAGCTTCTGTGCTGTGTCTCTGAGCTGATGTGACACATTCTATTCCAGACACATTCATTTTATTCTAGCCCCCCCAAATGGCAATCTCCACTAGGGAAGAAAATATGAAGTGATAGGTGAGATCTGAATCATGAAATACCCTTACAGGATGTTTTCTTGGAGGAGATATCTTTGATTTTGGCCTTAAACATAGACAAGAATTGGAATCTAAAGAATGGATGTAATTGGCATTAGGTTGATGACTCTAGGACCAGAAAATACAGGACATGTTTGGGAGAGGACCAGAGATTCTCCCATATGAAGTACATGAAGACAGCATGTGGTGGAATATCTGTGAGCATCGTGCTGGAGTTGGAGCTCTGGGGTTTGAATTCCAGCTCCGCTGTTCAGTACTATGTGAGTCAACCAACTGAGTCCACTAACCTCCATGAGCCCCATGATGATTAGGAGAGTAGCTCCTACCTTTAGGAGTTATCATCAAAATTAAATGAGTTCCTATGAATAAAGGGCTCAGAAGAACATCTTTTCCAAAGGACTCCCTAAATGTCAGGAATGACTGTCACCACACCCCAAAGCTGGAAGATTTACTTGAAACCACAGCAAGCAGAGCCCTGAATTCCATGTTAAGAATTTTGTACCATTGTTATAAAGGCACCAAAAAGCCACTGGCAGTTTTTGAGCAATGTTGTGGGTGATGTCATCAGAGCTATGTTTCAGGAGGTCCTAATATATCAATATTTGCTATGTTATTCTGCTTTCTCCCGCCCCGCATCATGTACTGACCTAGGAGCCCTCTCCTTTTCCCAGGATGCACCAGCACTCAGCAGTTTCCCAAGGCTCCCTGTCTGATGGCTGACAGAGGCAAATTTGACTGCTTTTTCAGAGACCTGGGAAGGGAAACCCCATGGCTTACAGTCCCTGGGCCCAATGGTCTCCATCAGATTTGTTGAAGGATGTGATTCCTGTCTCACTCCCCTCCTCTCTCCCTCTTCTGGAGTGGTGTTATCAATACTGACATTCTGACACTCAGCCCTGAAATATAGGCCAATGACTGCATCATAGCTGGGTGATGTGACCCTTTCTTCCCTCCTTGGTGACAATGGGAATCATGCCATTTTCACCAGAGCCTGTAGAGACAGTTGACTTTATGCTATAGACAAAATTTATGTGTTCAAGCCCTAACCTCCAATGTCACTATATTTGGAGATAGGGACTTTAGGAAGTAATCAAGTTCAAATTATCTGCTGGGTTTGTGATTTTTTTTTTTTTTTTTAAAAAGGAGGGGGGAGATCTCTCTTCCTCTTTATCTCCTTCTTCCCCTTTCACCCTCTCTCTTCCCATTCTCTCCTCCTCCTCCCAGAACATGCACAAAGGAAAGATTACATGAGAACACAGAAAGTGGCCATCTGTGGTCCAAGGAGAGAGTCCTCACCAGACACTAACTCAACTGGCACCCCCATCTTGGACTTCTAGCTTCCAGAACTGTAGGATAATAATTTCTGATGTTTAAATCACCTGACATGTGAATTTTGTTATGGCAGCCTTTGCAGACTCATACACTATACCTACAACCACAGTGCATTGAACAGTCTGTTGATGAACACACGTAGCTTCTGAGCTTAGGAGCCAATTGAAGACCACTTCATACAGCAAATTGCACTCCTCTATTGATAACTTAGCAATAACCTCCTAATCTTCCAGCCCATTGATAAAAGATGCATTGGATTCCCTTGTCCACATTCCAAGCTGCCGAGCTCTAAGTCAAAGTGATATTCCGCCTGTGACCATTTAGCAGCTATAAAGAGTTGTTTCAGCCCCTCCCATGCACACATACTTCTTCCTAACTTACGTCTTATTGATGTTTTAAGCATCTCCCACATAAGGTGTTGTGCGCGGACACCCAGAGAGACACAAATCACAGTTGCAAAAAATATTGGAATGCAGACATTCTCAAACCAGGGCCTGTCTTGTGTGGGTAAAAATAGAAGCAGAGCAGGGGAAAAACACACACGGGCAAAGCCACACTGTGTGCACACTCTGCTTCCCTCAGTTTTACTCCTTAGGAAGATAACATGAGAATGAATATTCATGTTGAATAACACAAGGCTTCGGCCATGGAAACATAATTATTGTTGTTATTTTGAATTTCATTAGTGCGTCCTAATTGTAAAGCCCATTTTGGTGAGTAATTTTGTTCCTTTCCTCCCTTGCCTTTCTCCTCCATATTTCCACCCCTGCCCAACCTCCCTATCCTTTTCTGAGAGCTAAATCAGACACTGTCATTTTTACGGAAATGAAAAATCTGTAGCAAGGAGAGGAAGTGACTTTGACATAGAAATAACCAATTGTGGCAATGAAAATAATCGCTGGGAAAACTTGCTCGAGGCTGCCGGCCACCCGTGCATCGAGGAGGGAGCTGCTTGATCCTGGTGCAGGAGGAACATATTCTGGCTCTGACTTCCCTATCCTCAGCAAGGAGCCAAAGTGGGCTTGATAAATGGCAGTGACAAACGGTATCCTTGAGCTTACTTCCTCCACCTTTGAATGGGTGCTCATCATATAGGTTTGTGACTTTTCACTGGGCTGAACTGGGCCTTTTCTGACTGATTAGAGAGATGTGAAGAAGAACAGCTGCAATATACCCCTCCCTGGGCATGTGTATGATAATGTTCTGTAGCAGTTCTGTGTTACTCTGTGAAAAATTACCCTAAAATGAAGTGTCTTGTGTATGGGGATGTGGTGCTGGGGATTGAACCCAGGGCCTTGTGCATACAAAGCAAACACTCTTCCAACTGAGCCATATCCCCAGCCCCTGTGAAGTGCCTTTTAAAATACTAATTATCAATAATGAGAGCTCAGGTGTCAGAGACTTGGTTGGAGTTCTACTGATCTGGGCTGGGCTTATCCATGGTTCTGTCAGTCAGCTGGGATTCGGCTCTAGGATGGGCTAGGCTCTTAGAGGGACATGTGAACTGGGAAATATTTGCTCCACATGTCCTCATTGTCCTGGGACTAATAATCTGGTCCAGGCATGTGCTTACTTATCTTTATGACAATAGAAGCACAAGCAGTAAGTAGAAATACACAGGGCTCAAAACTGGCCTATCACCACTTCACCTCATTCTGTTGATTAAAATAAGTCACATGGACAAGCCTTGACTGAAGGCATGGGAAATAGACTCCACCTTCTCAGTGAGAGAATCTGCAAAGTCACATGGCAGAAGTTACAGACACATGACAGAGGGGAGGAATTGAGGCCACAACACAATCTGCCTCACTCCGTTTTCCAATTGACTCAGGAAGGACCTGACCTGGGCTACCAAGGGATAAAGTCAGAACCAAGGCTTTTAGACCCTAAAAATCTTTCCTGTCCTTTTTACCCATCTCTCACAGTTTGGCAGCAAAGGCTACGCTTATTCTTAAATCTTCACATTTCAGTCAACGATTTCTTTTTAGTAATAATATTCCAGAAATCTGCCCTCATGAAGTGAGGCACCTAATAATTCTTGTTATGGCATCTCATGATTATAATTATAATTTTCAAAAGGGATGACGTGATGATGTTTCTAGCTTTCATTATGAAGTTTCATCTTAACTCTGAGAATGCAGAATAGAGGTTATAACCCAAAGCTCTGAAGTAAGACTACACGGGACTCACTCTGGCTACTGAGTACCAGATGGAAGACTCCAGACAAGGAATTTCATGTCATCCTTAACATTAGCTTTCCTATATATAAATACCAATGCATACAGCTCCCAGGTTTTAGAGTTGTTGAAAGGGCTAATTAAGAAGGGGCTTCCACAGCATTTAGCACACTACTTGGCATATTATAAGTACTCAATAAATAGCACTATTATATATTATTTTGTTGCTACCATATGCTAAACATTGTGCAAAGTGCTGCACATGTGGTGCCACCTTTAAGTTGCATAGTGATTAGAAAATAGATCCCTGTTGATATTTGTCTTTCCTGACCTAAAGTTTATTTCCATATGGCTGCTGTCCTCATTAGGGTCTGTTCAAATTTCAAGGTAGTATTTTTAAAGGGAGCAAAATGTCCCAACTTATTCTTTGGAGCTGAAAGTTGCTAGTTTTGGTGGGGAAAGAAGTCATGTGCTCCTTTTGGAATATTGAACCCTGAGCCCTGAAAACAAGTCACCTTTTCTCCCTGATGGTCCATTTGTCCTAGCCACCTGCTCTTTCAAAACACAGACACAAACAAAAATCCTAGGTGGCATCAATGCACATGCTAAATGACTTTTACTCCCCACTGGCCTGTGTCCAGGGCCAGGGAGGCTGCTCTTCAATCTCGGCTCCATTGATGTCTTCCCCATGGTTTAGGAACTTCAGCACCAGGCTCCTGGTTCCTGGGGCTCTTTCTGGGGAAATAGAAGGCAGTGGCCACAAGTGGCCTTAGCCACACCTTTGGAGTGAGTAGGTGGGATAAGCTGGAGAGTGTGACAGAAATGGTAAATAGACATGAAAAACTTTCAGAAAAAAAAGACAGTGAATTTTATCAAGGTTCAGACAGTGTCCTGATGGACATTGAGGTCACACTGTCGGATCTGGATGTCATGAATCCAGGATTGTGATTTATAGATGATAATGACATTCCAACTCAGCATGCTGATAACCTCTCTGCAATATTGGAAGGGGACAAAGGTGTCATTCAGCAATCAGAAAATGACCAACGAAACCCTATCCCTGTAGATTTTTATTTTACCCCTTGGGCAACTTCTACTAACTCATTTTCTTCAAATGGATGCAAATGCCTCCCATCTGTCTGGGACTTGCTCTTAACCTGAGATAATGGGAATCTGCAGCGAGAGAGGGATCTTTTTGAGCTTTTCTATCCATTATCACTCCTCTGATTACTTTGGTGCCCTCGCATGTGATTCAAGGATAATCAGAGTTTGCACATGGACTGCATTATGAATCCCTGGTTCTCAAGCTTTCCCCTAGTCACCATGGAGCATCTAGAAGCCAAGTCCAGTCTGTTTACCTCAGAATATCCTTCCACTAGCACAATGCCTGACATGAAATAAGTATTCAATAAATTCTCATTGAACTAATGAGTGCATTGGTCTCCCTGGGTCCTGAATCTCTCTCTCTGGAGCTCTTTAATCATTCATTTATTCATCTGTTCATCTGCTCAAGAAATATACATTAGAAATGTGCCTTCGAACTTTGCTTGAGTATAATGAGATCAGGCAGACTGCCATAAACTTCAAGAAACTCAGAGCGTAGGATAGGAGTTAAGGCTTTGTATCAGTCAGCTATCACCACTGAAACACTCTGTAATAAAACCTCCCTGAAACTCAGTGGCTTAAAGTGCAATCATTTATTCTTCTCCAAAGAGTTTCTGGTGGCCTGGTTTAGGCAGGCATGGCTAGGCTGACCTCCAAATTGCTGGGTAGGTCTGGTCTGAGCTCATACCTCTAACCCTATGTGGACCAGAAAGCTAAGGGGCAGTAGTGGTTGTATAAAGAGGAAGACCAACTCCATAAGCCATGGCCACATCCTGGATGCCAGTATCCACTGGCTGTTGTGCATCACATGGTCATGCTCAACATCATGAGATGTTTTTGTTTTGTCTTGTTTTGGTACTGGGGATTGAACCCAGGGGGACTTAACCATTGAGCCACATCCTCAGCCCTTTTAAAATATTTTATTTAGAGACAGGGTCTTGCTGAGTTATTTAGGGCCTTGCTAAGTTGCTGAAACTGGCTTTGAACTCACGATCTTCCTGCCTCAGCCTGCAGAGCCACTGGGATTATAGGTATGCACCACTGTACCCAGCAACATCTGTAAGCTTTGAGGAGGGAAAGGAGGAAGGGGGTGAATAATTCCTGGACAAAAAATCTAAAGCATCACTGCCTTTGATTGCAAATGGCATATGTAGTAGAAAATATTCAATTTAATAAATAATTTACACAAGGCATAAGGACATGTGAAGACAAAAATATTCTGTATAAACTATGAGAATCAGAAATGGCCCTGAAGATTGCTACAGTATGTGTGTGCAGCAAACTAGTCAGAGAGAAAAGATCCAGACATCCAGACATTCCCAGGACAGGGAACGTGGAGTATGGGCTTGAAGGAGTAAGGACATTTATTTTGTTGGAGGCATAGTTTACAGACAGAGAAACAGTGACAGGGTCAATCTGTTTGGGGACTTGGACTTGTGTATCATGCTAATGGGTTACACAGAACCTAACACAGCAAAATTAATTAAAGAATAATAGGAAATAACTAAAGCTAAAAGCAAAAAAACCAAACAAACAAACAAAAAACAGGTGCATAGTACATGGGCAGGATGGATGCTAGACAATATATTAGATACTAAGAATCTCCATGGATGTCAGGCAGAATGAAGCACCAGTAGGCTGAGGTGATAAATACCAGGCATTACACTTTTTTTCAAGTATTATTTTTTTCCAGTGAATCTTAGTGGGCATCTCAAGCCCCAGGCTTTAATGCCGCAACTGCAGTATATCTCTTTCCTGCGCAGCTCCCTCCTGCTTCCCTGTCCTGTCTCCTGCTGCAAGAATCCCTCCTGCTTTCCAAGGAGAGGGGCTTTTTCCAGCTGCTGGCCAGCTGCTGAGAGAGAAGTGATGCTCTCTGGAGCCCAGGATACAGTGCACAGCAAAAGGAGATCTTCTCTTGGTCTCTTAAGTCTTCCTCGTTCGCTGGCCCATCTCCCATTTAATATGCCACTAACTTTCGGAAGAATATAAGAACGTATGGCTCAACATAAGCCCTTCTAAGTTACAAAATAACTTCACCAATTAATAAATGCTTGCATTTATTTATTTATTCCACAAATAACTTCCCGAGCACCTCTTATGGGTCAGGGGCTCTCCTGAGATCAGGGTACACCCCAGTGAACAAGAGGCAAAAAAAAAATTCCTTTTCTTATAAAATGTACATTTTGAATGGAAGCCTATCATCTATCAAGGAAGCAGCCGTGATGGAGAAAATATCGACATGGAAATGATGTGAATCAGTGAGCTCTTTGGGGGAGAGAGTCATAAGAAGACTCTCTTAGGAAGCCTTCTGCAGTACGTCAATAAGGAAGAGTGAGTGAGCACCTGCTCTGTGCCAGGCCTGCCACCTGACACAGGGACTCAGTCTCTCCTGGCCTGATTTCTTAATCGGTATGAAGGGAGATGATTGTTACCCCCTTCCCAGGGTTCCTCTGATGAATGAGACATGCTATGTTTGCAAACAGCTTGGGAGAGTACCTGGCACATCAAGCAGCTTAGTCTAATGCTGAAGACAGACAAGAAAATACTTTTAATGCAACAAGATGAGATGCATTTTCTGCTCTAGGTAAGAGCAAGGTGCTAAGAGCAAAGGAAAGAGGGGGCTGAACCCAGCCTTAGGCATTGAGGGAATGATGTTAAAGCACAGAAAGGGGAAATAGCATTTGCCAAGTGCACAGATATTGGTGCTGGGCAGTCTCTCTTATTAGTTAGAGAATTTATTTTTTGCAGTAACTGTATGAGCTAGTTATGATTCTCCCCTTTTCCAGATGTAGAATCAGGGCAGTGATTAAACACTTTACACTTTATACATGACATCATGGCAGAGTTAATACCTTAAGCCAAGTCAATTTATACCAAGCCTGCAGCAACTTTGATTTCATTACTGTTGCTTTTGACTAAGGAGTTCAAGGATATTGATAATAACAGGCATTTATCAGTAAAAAAATATACTGATTAATGGTATAGACTAGATACTGTACTCTATGATTTTACTCTCTATGCTGCTACTGTCTTCATTCAATTCCATAATGAGGTACTCTTGTTACTCTCAGATCAAGAAACCAAAATTCAGAGAGATCAAGTAAATTCCCCAAGAGCACACAGCAAAATATCACAGTCAAAATCTGAATTTAAACAAGGAGTCTGATACTGGAATCTATGAGCTTGTCCTCCATCCATGCTCCTTCTTGCTATAGGTGAAAAGAAGTGTATGTGAGTAAAAATGGTTAATAGTTGGATTTTGTTTTGTTTTTCACTTTAACATCCAGTTAGGGAATAGTAGAGGCAATAAGCAGAAGCAGACATTCTTTGGAAAGGAGAAAGATGGAGATACCTTCGTATGTTTGGAGAATTTTCGTGAAAACTGCTCCACATGGCTTCCCCAGAATACAAAATTTGAATCAATAAGTAGTAGTTTCAACAGGGAAGATATAAAACAGCACATTCTCTTGGTGGGAGCAAGAGAGGTAGAAGCCGTTCTCAGCAGAGACTTTGCATTCCCCACTCTCCCATAAGCAAGCTGTAGGCCTCCTGCCAAGGTTGGGGGGGGCGGGGCGGACACACACTGTGCATCCTGCAGTCGTCCACCTGGGACAGCCCAGACAGGCTCGCTGCGAGACTCCTCTGTCCTCTCTCGCTCTATGCAAATCCATTCTCTACCTAAAGCCAAAGTACCATTTTAAAAATGCATATCTGACTATGCCATCCCCTTCCTTAGAATTGCCCGTGGCTTTCTACTTAAATTAGAATTAAATCCAAACTCCTTACCAGAGCCTACATAGGCCTGAATAATTTAAGTCACACTAATTTCTGAGGCTCGTTTCATTCTTTCCCGGTCTTCTTGGTCAACTCTGTATCCAGACTCACTTCAAATGTCTGGCTCCCAGAATCTGCCTGTCCCTCTTGTGGCCTTTTGTGCTGTGGCTTCCTTGGCCCGGAATTCCCACCAGCTCCCTCTGCAATAATAACT
This sequence comes from Marmota marmota marmota, assembly GCF_001458135.2. Classification (NCBI taxonomy): domain Eukaryota; kingdom Metazoa; phylum Chordata; class Mammalia; order Rodentia; family Sciuridae; genus Marmota; species Marmota marmota. The sequence continues at coordinate 13,334,322 of NW_026000051.1, forward strand.
CCTATTCATCCTGCTAGGTTTCTAACCAGTTGTCACTCTTCAAATCAACATGCACCTTGACTCTCATTCCTCTCTTACTTCAGTTTCATGGAACCATGTTCTTTAGAGACTAAGGAAGTAGCTCAGTGGTACAGCACTTGCCCAGAGCATCTTGGAGGCTCTGGGTCCCAATACAGCACCGCAAAAACAAATACCCAGAAACCCTTTCAATCAACTATTCATTCTGGATTATTTGTGTTTGTCTATCCTTGGATTAGACAGTAAACTCCATGAGTGCAAGGACCATTGTAAGTCTCGCCTGGGAAATAATATTGCATGGCATTCCCCAGGCCTGGAAAGTAGTGTTCCGCAATATTCCATGAAGGGGATGGGGGGGAGGAAAATGGGGAAGGGGAAAGGCAGGTTCTTTTGAGCTCAATTCCACCCCCCCACCACGTTTTATTTCTCTGAAGACCAAAGCCTCAGTTAAAAAATAAATAAGTAAATAAATACAGTGCCCCAGCTCTGAGAGGAAGAACTTCCCCTAATTTTCTCTGGATTTCACTGAAAGCCTCTTAAAGAGATGGAGTGAAGCTGTACCTTCAGGACACAGGGAACCTGCCGAGACCCAGTCTTGCTGAGTCTGCGGATTATCATATAACGGCCATCAAATCCAGCTGGCTAAGTGGGTCAGGAGAAGGGCGTAGCCTCTGCCTCTCTGAACACATTCTGGCATGGGCCTGGGAGTTAGGTTTACACAAAGTTCTTGAAGAGAATAAAAGTGACAGTGAAAGAAGTTTTTGCATTGGAAGTCAGGAAAATGAGACACCCCCCCCCCGCAGTGTGACACATGCCGAGGCTTTAAAATCAGACTGTCTTGGGGGGCTCCACCTCACATCATCAGTCAAGCTAGCACCTGCCCTGAAGACAGAGTACCCTTCAGTGTTATAGACAAAGAAGTAATATTTGGGGAGATAACTTGTCTAAGGCATGAAAACTAGGGCGTGGGAAAGTTGGGCTTTGAATCCTGGTTGGCCTGGCTCTGAGCATTGCAGATGATATTATGTAAAAACTAAAAACAATAATAAACAACTACACACATCCACAAAATTTAAAGACGCAGACTGTTCAAAGACATCTGCTCTCTCGATACTCTGTTCGAAGTCATGCAGTTATTAAATGGCAGAGCCGAAATTCAAATTTCCTTTGGCAAGAATTTGTGCTTTTGACCTGTGGGCATGCATTCATTTACCTATGAACCATCATCGTTGGTGGCCTAAGAAATACCAGGTAACAAGCAGGGAACAAAAATGATAGGATTCCTGTATTCATTGAAACCATAATTTAAGCAGGGAAGACAAATATTAAACAGCACTCCTACAAAAGCAGTTCCCATCATCATTGTTTGAAAGGTGGGAAACTCTTAACTCATACACTATTACATCTCTACCGCACTCCACCCCAAAGTTGGAAGGACTTTATTCAATGTAAAACACTCAGCATATTTTAGGCCCTACATTTTCTGTGTCCTTGATGCTTCAAATGTAAAACAGAGATTTAAAATCCCAACTTCACAGACTAGCTGTGAGTACTAAAAAGGAAAAAAAAAGTGTGGTTTGTGCCTAACACATAGTAGGCATCCAGTAAATGTTTGGAAATCACAGCCCCGCACTGAGACAGCCTTCGCCAGTTCAAAATATAACAATAAAATAATGTGTTGCAGGAAGACAATGGCCCCGTGCTCAGGAGCAGAGAATAAAGCTTGCACTTTTCATCAGCAGTATGCGTTCGAATGCACCAGGTTAGCGGTTCAGTATGAATAAATACAAAGCAGATACTGAAGACCGATTTAAAAAAAAAAAATCTTTACTAAAGCGGGGTCCCAGAAGGAATAGATTTCAGAAAGGAGGAGTCAACGGGACCCAGAAACAGGATCCTCAAAATGCACCAGTATTAAGATTTGTAAGAAGAGATCCAAAAGAGCATCACCCGTTAAAACGTGTTAATGATGAAAGATGACCAGTGTAACCAAGGAGGAAGGAAACAAGGGTAGATTAAATGATTAAGTAGGCAAAGAGGTATGGAGACTTGGGTGCTTGCAAATGAATGATGGGGATGAATTAAGGATGAGCGGATTTGGAAATGCAAAGGATAAATGAGGAAAGAGAGGCTCTCAAGGAGCGTGGGGAGGATTTCGACTGAAGAAGGATATGAAAGGACTGTAGTAAATCACAGAACAAGAAGGGGTTGATTTAGAGGACCGAGGACAGGGAAAGCGGGAGGTAGTGAGAGGTATGAGCTGGAGAGGAAAAAAAAGATAATAAATTTGAGAATTGTTAAGGGAAAGAGTCAGAGAAGTACTGAATTGAAGCAGAAATCAGTCAAACAGATGCAAGAGGAAATGAGGAACGACAACGGTGATTAAAATATTCTTCCATTTTTCACGAAAGAGAAGCTAGAGACAATGGCAGAAGTTTGCCGTAAATGAGACCTAGTGGAAATGTTCTGGGAATGGAAATGAGACATGGAGACGAAAGTAACCAGGCAGAGGTCACAGAAGGACCAAATAAATAGCTATAAGCCGCTGGAAATGAGCTCCTTTTCACTATTACAGATGACCTACTATGTGCTAGACAGCGTGGGTGCATCTATTCATACAGTAAGCTCATTCAACCTTCCTATTACCTGAAGCTAAGAGAGGTTAGGAGTCTTGCCAAAAAAAAAAAAAAAAAAAAAAAAAAAAAAAATCAGCCAACTTATAAGCAATAGAGAAAAGAAGAAATTTGAACTTTTATCACCAGGAGAAGTTTTTGAGTCTAAGATAGCAGGGATAGGTATATTTATAGTGATCTATTTTGGATCCAGCCACAATAAAAGGTAAAGATTGACCATAATCTTGTCACTGATCCTATTCCAGCTGATGGAGCTGGGCTCAGCAAAGGTCAAGATGCTGAGGAGTTGGCAGAGGGGAGGCCAAGAGAGAGAGAGTGTGTGGGGGGCGGGGGGGGCTGAGGTGCTGAAGGGAAGGAGAGGTAACAGGATGTGCTGAGTGATGAATGGAGTCCACGTGCTGGGGAGAGCAAAGCAGGATTAAAAAGACGGTGTGAGTTACAGAGAAGGCAGTGATTGAAACCACAGAAAACAAATGGCGGAGATCCCTGGGCACAAAGAGGATGGATGGGAGGTTGAGCTCAGATGGAGTCAAGATGGAGGCCAAGATAGCACTCTCTTGTCCTGAACCATGGTTTATTTGTGTGCTTGTGATCATCTTGAGGCTGAAGGAGGAAGGGCTGTTAAAATTGCTTGAATCCTGTAAAGCTGGGAAGGAAGGAGGGGAAAATACAAAGAAGAAGGAAGGAAGCATGAAGGAAAAGAGAGAGGGAGAGTAGGAGGGATGTTTTATTGTAGAATTAAAAAGGAAGGTCTCTTTTATCTTCTGTGGAAGGATGGCTAATACCCAGTACAGTGCCAGTGTCAGAGTTAAACCTCAATCAACATGTGATCATTCGTTGGAAAAATGCTTACTTTGCATCTCTACCCTGAGTCGGTTACCTACTGGCTGGTGGGCAGACATTGATAATAGAGATCACTTGGCCTTTGATATCTTACAGCTCTAGCTTTAGTGGGGAAAATATATCCAGACAATACACTAATAAATGGATAATTAGTAAAATATGGAATAAGTGCAATTAAAAACTTGAAAGGAGGGATTAAAGGACATAAGGGGGAGGGCAGAAAGGGGATTACAGATTGGTGGGGGGTCATCATAGGGAAAGTGCTATTAGCTGTATGTATGGGGAGAAGGAGAGCATGCTGAGGGAGGAGGAGCTCTGCAGGCAGAAGGGCAGAGCTCTGGGAAGTTGGGAAGTGCTTAAAATACACCAGGAGCAGAAGAGAGATCAGTATGCCTTTCAGAGTGCAATGGTGGCCAGGATTGTGTAACAAGAGGCTGGAGGAGAAACCAGCAGGGAGATACCATAAGATGATTGGATTCACTTACAACACTAATGAGAACCTCATAGGTGCTAGACAGTTTCATACGCCTGGTCTCATTTAATTCCCATAATGAACCTGAGAAGTGGGTACTACTCTCCCCATTTCACAAATGAGAAAACTAAAGGTCTACACATGCTATTAGGTGACCTGACCCAGTAGGTAAATAGCAAAATTGCCAACCCCTGCTTTTCCAATGACACTAGACATCAGTTTGCCTCATTCACATGGTATGAATGGATGAAAGGATTTAGAAAAACAGAATAGATTATGGTTGAGACTGAAAAAAAGGGAAAGAGAAAAATATCACAAAACTACCTAGGAAGGCAAATATGAAATACAAAAGGTAAAGCAAGAGGAAACCTTTTTCTGGGGAGATTGGGAAGAAGACAGAATGAAGAGGAATTTCACATCAATGTAGTCAGAAATGGAGGTATAGTGGGCCCTAAAGAAGAATAAATTTAATAAACAATAAAATGTAACTCATTCTATCAATAATGAATTGTAACTCAACAAAGTAAGGAAGGGAAAAGGGGAGAAAGGGGCAGAGAGGGAGAAGGGTAGGGGCTATTGGCCACAGGACTGGGCCTTCAAGAGTGAGGACTGTTACAGCATATTGGAGAGGGGTGCAGAGGGGCTGGTGCAAGGCAGACAGAACAGGAATTCAGGAGTCAGATTTTCTTGTGTTCCATCTCTTGGTCACCACATGGTCAAAGTCAAGTATGTTAGCTTCCGTGAGCCTCTGATTTCACATCTACCAAATGGGACAACAAGTCCTACCCTAGTTACTACTGGCATTATGTATCAGAGTAATAGTTAGGATTTACTGAATACTGTTGTGGCTTGGATATTAATTGTCCCTTAATGGCTCACACATTGAAGGCTTGATTATTAATGCAGCACTGTTCTGAGGTGGTACTCTTGGGAAGTGACAGGATCATGAAGGATTTGACTTCATGAATGGTTTAATCCATTGATGGATTCATAGGTTAAATGGACTTCGGGAAGGGCTTTGTTACACAAATGGGTCTTTCTTTGATTCTTGACCAACATGAAGTAAACAGCTTGGCTCTACCACAAGCTCCCTGCCATTGATGTTCTGCCTTCCCAAAGGCATAAAAGCAATGAAGACCAGCAACCATTAACTGAAAACATGAGCCAGAATGACTCCTCCTTCAGTTTAATTTTTCTCAGGTAGTTTGTCACAGCAACAGAAAACTAACACATCCATCTCCTATCTTTTAAGTGCTTTGCTTAAACGGGGTTGTAAGGGATTTCTGAAACCTCACAACTAACATAAGGCAGGAATTGTTATCATTCATTGATATATTACATAAAGTTCTGAAATCACAGAGCATGTGTTCAGAAATATGAGTTCTTTTCCTGTGGTCATTCCAGAGTTGGCACCACCTACTACATAAAAGAGGCACTCCTTGTCTGTCTTTCCATACTGTCTTCATTTACTCCCTCTCTTCCTCACTATACATTCTCCATTTCCCATCATCAAATTTACCCTCTCAGCCCTCCATCTGTTTTCACATTCTGTGTTCTCGGGCAGGTGTCTTAGTTGCAAGCAACAGAAACCAATGCTGAATAATTTAAGCAGGAACAGAATTCAGTAAAGTGAGCTTAGATTACATAGAATCACCAGAAGGATACTGGATCTTGGTTTAAAGTACCAGAAATGAAGAGCACCACTCAAAATCACAGCACATAACTGGACTGGTGAAGATATTGTTGCAATCACTACCAGGTATTAACAGAGCAACTCACATGGTTGGCACCAATGACACAGGACTCTGAGCATGCAGAACCAATTCCAGCAGCAAAGAAACTTGCATGTCACTACCTCCAATGTTGCAACTTTGGCCCCAGATTGATTCTATCTGGTTCCAGTTTCCTTCTTGACATCTGAGATAAATAAATCTGGTGAAGTCTGTATCATGTGCCCAACCCCTAACAGTAATGGAGACTGATAAGCTATCTAGAAATTTTATCTTCTTCATGAGAAGTGGGCTGTACTCCAGAGAATGGACACCCCCTGCAATGTAAGAAAATGATTTGTTCAGATGGTAAACAATTGGAAAAAGTGCCAAATGCCAGCTTTAGCCTGAATTCCCACTCCCATGCTCTTATTTCTTTATGGCTCAGCTCTAATGCCACCACCTCTGAGAAGCTTTCTTTGATTTCTCTGAGCAGAACTCACAACATACCTCATAGAAGAAACACATGTCCACCTGCCTGCCTGATACCTGAAATAAATTTTTTATGTGACTCATGTCTGCACTCCTTTCTCATCATTATCAGATCAGTAATGGCAGTAGCTGTGTTTGCCCATCTCTGCACCCCCATATAGAGCCTGGTAGGATGTTTGCTAGTGAATGAATGAATGAAAGTTTTGGTCTCATTGGACAGGCCTTTGTACCAGAGGTCCATGAAGGACTTGCACAGACTCTGCCTTACATAACGGAGCCCTTTTTTTCCTGGTGTGCACTTCTATAAATGGACTATGTCAGCATATTTGAAGAAAGGGCCATAGAGAATCAGAAAGCCCCATTGCAGAGGATAGTGGCGGATTGTAAGGGTACAAAGGAGAGACTGAGGGAGGCAGGGTGACATATTTTGGAGGAGTAAATGAACTGGAGCAGGCATCAGAGAGGCAGGAGACAGTTTAGAATCAGAGGACTTGAAAGGCCAGATTCCCTCTCCTTCTCCATCCTTTGGGTTCACAGATTAGTAAACTGAGACAGGAGAATCATATACCTTACAAAGCTCAGAGAGATAACAGACCCAACTCTGCTCATGCAGATTAGCCATTTACAGCATCTTTGATGGGTGGGTTTTTCCAAGGTCACTGAGGACAGTGGGATTTAATGGAAATAGACAAGGCTTTGAAGTCTGTAATTCAAATCTGAGCTCTCGAGCTCCTTAGTTGTGTGACCTTGGAAAGTCCTTTCACTTCCCTGACCTTCTGATCTCAGTTTCCTTGCATGGGCAATGGAAATCATAATACCCATCTCATTGGATTATGGCTATGTATGAACGCTAACATATATACATGTCTAGCACTTTAAGGATGCTTACTAAACATTATTATGAAGTCTAAAGTCACAAAACAGATACCCCCTTATTTTCAGTACTCTGCCTTTATCCAAAGTTATACAAAGGCAAAAATAATGTGATAGGAGAGGCAAAGAGCAATTCATATGAAGGGTTACAGATAGTAAAAGGGAGAGGAAAGGGAACAGCTAGGAGAACGTTTAATGCACAGAGACTGCACAAAAGTTGCAGATGGGCAAGCCAGACCCATGTGGGAAATGGCTCAGAAATTACAGGGAGGAAACATTTATAAGATTAAAGTCAAGATGAGGAAGAAGAAAAGGAGTGGAAAGATGAAAGAGAGAACAGAGAGTGGCAAGATGAAGAAAAGTAGGGGAGAGAAGATGGGGCATACATAAGCTCTGGATCCTTGCTGAGATGACCCCTCCTGGAGGGCTTGAACAGAGACAGAATCAGCCCAAGGCCAAAGAGTGCTCTATTTGAGGTCCTAAATTTACAGCCCAACTTGAATCTCAGACTAGAAATGAAGAATTGGTGAGCAGCTCCTTCCCCTGCGAAGTGGGCAGAGGATCTCCAAACCAGGGTGAGCCAAGAGTCAACTATATAATGGATCTCTACCCAATGCCCTTTTCAGGAATTTCACACACAGAGCAAAAGCAGCCAACTAGAGCTGCTCCAAACTGGGAATAAGGATCCAAAATAAAAGTGCATATGTGGGCTGCTTAGCAGGGTAGCAGCTAGGGGGCCAGAGCAGTCCTGCTGGAGTTGGCGAGGGCAGTGTGGTGTTAAAGAGAGTGGAGTTCCAAGTCTCTCGCTGTCTACTAGCCATTAGTGAAACCACCAGGGAGGCCTCCTTGAGGGGTGAGCTGTGGTCTTGGCAATGGAAGGATGAATGCGTGAGTTGCAGGCAAGTGGGTGGGAAGGGGGTTCTAAGACCACAGGAAGTTATTTTAGGGACTACAAAAATGTAGGGGACTAAAGACCGGACTTGTCCTTGGGCCTAAGGGGAGTCAAAGTTATGTCTTAGCCTTTCAGGGGCTCGCTGTACCCCCGGGGAGGCGGGGCCTTGAGCAGGGCTGGGCTGAGGCGCGCCCCCAGGTGCAGTCTCTGGCTTGAGCGAGGGGTGGGGTGAAGCTAGGAAAGCTGGGTTGAGCTAAGGAGGTTAGAGGGGACGCGAGTGGGTCCTTAAGTGGTAGAATTTTGGAGAGGAGTGTTGGGGCTAAAGAACGTTGTGAGGACGGCATTGGGGGATCCTGGGAAAGGGGAGGGAGCGTCTGGGACTTGCACGAGGCCGGGCGGAGCCTCCGAAACGCTCGGGGTCTGCCCGGGGGAGCCAGGGAAGACGGGAGGGCGGCGGGGCCCGGGGAGGCGGCGCGGGGGGGCGGTCCAGGGCCGATCG